>NC_043957.1:46487235-46787235 GCF_902148855.1 Sphaeramia orbicularis
GTCCACACTATTAACATGCAGTTGCTACAGGAAGCACTGGTAATTCTGCTGTCTTAGCTCCACAGCAGACCAAATGTCACTCCTGGAACATTTCTGGATTTGCTTTTCCAGCAGGAGATAAGCAGGCCCAGCTGTTCAAAAAGAGACTGTCTCCTCAGCCCTAACTAACCTCAAACTACTGAGCCATCAGACTTCTCCCTGGGCTTTATTACTCTACTCTCTCTGCATAGATATTTCTGTGATTTCCTGCTGGCTAACTGTCTATAATAATACGACATCAAGTGAAGGGTAGAGAGGAAGGAGAGAAAGCAATAAAAAAGTGAGACTGAGTTTGGAGGAGACTGAGAGCTGGGTGGTCAGGAATGGATGTGTTTTGAATATGCCATGTTGCCGGATGAAATGGAGTGAGGCACAGACGTGCACAAATGACAGTTTTGATGGCAGGTTGAAATCAGACATTAACACTGAGAGGACTGAGTGCAGTGCACACACAAACAATGGCCACCATTCTTTCTCTGCCTAGAGGGATTACAAGGATGGCTGCATGTCGCCACCATCATGTCTGCAGTGCAGCTGTTGTGTTGTCTTGGCCAAGCTGCCTATATGTGTGTGTGTGTGCGTGTGTGCGTATTCTCATATATGATTTTGCGTGTCCCAAGGCAAGTACATAGAGACAGAGAGGTCTGCCACCTGACACTGTGACACACGATCCTTCAATGCTACTAAACAGAGACAGCAGGCTCATTTCACTACACTATAGACAATATATATGCCCCATAAACTCAGCCTTTTTCTCACTTCAGTTAACACACACTGATGCATGCCAGTCAAAGTGCCTGTGCAATAAGCTGAAGAGGAAAAAAATGTAAACAAAAGACTGTCCTCACCAACACAATTCAAGGCTTGAAAATGAGCTTTTCTTCCCCAAGTGACTGACAGTTCATTTGACGGATGGGCTCAAGACTAGACAGCAGTTTAATCGAAAATTGTGTTAAAAGTAGGGGTTTCCAAAGAGAAGGTTTAGTGTGTTACCTGGATCATTTGAACTGAAGTTCAGGGATATCCTAGATTCTCTGCTGGAAGGAGAGGATTTACTGCAAAACTTGTGCTCCAGAAATCAGTGTTACAGAGAGTCTGTGTCTGTTCCTCTGCAAACTTATGCTTGAGGTTAACCTTCACTTAAGTCTCATCGGTCCCCAGTTGGATAGTTGGCCTTCTTTGTGAATAATTATAAATTCAGACTTCCTCCGGCAGAATTATTAGTTTTGAAATGTTGTTTTTATGTGATATTTAGATTTGACTTGGTGAGTAAATTTTACTTTACTCTTTTCATTTTGAGGAACTGCCTAGTTTTATTTGAGTGTTATTTAGTTTTACTGATTTTTATCCCTCTGCCAACTTCTGGTCGAAGGGGTATTGTAATCATTTTGTTGTCCGTCTGTCTGTCCATTCACCCATCCACATAAATGCATTATCTGGAGAATGCATTGAGATATCTGCTCCAAATTTATACTGTGGATGCATCTTGGCATGGAGTAGAAGCCGACTGAAAATAGGTCACCTTGACCTACTTTTTCTAGGTCAAATGGTGACATGTCCTTTCAATGATATAATCACATTTTCTGAAGAGTGCATTGAGATTTCCGCACCAAATTTACGCAAAGACAATCTAATGTAAAGTATAGGGCAGTAACTTTCAGTAGAATCTTACACTATATTTGGCCGAGGGGTATTAAAAGAGCACAGCACATTATGCTTATGGTGTTATGAGGAGAGTGTTGATTTATAGAAGAAAAAGTGAGGATCAAAGAATTGCATTAAATATAATGTACAAAACCACTGTCTTTTGAAGCTCCCACATTGCACAAAGCCACTTTTTATTTATTTATTAGTTGTAGTTCTTCTTGTATTGTCTGTTGCAGTTTTTGAAAAAGAAATTATTTCAGTTCGATAAATAATTTTTTGACGTCTGTAGTTCTAGTCTTAGTTTCTGTTAACCATAAAGTAAAGTAAAGTAAAGTAAATTTTATTTATAGAGCACTTTTCACAGACAGAGTCACAAAGTGCTTTATCAATTCAAATCAGAATCAAATTAAGTTTACAGAGACCCAACAGAATCCTTCAGGAGCAAACACTTGTGATTGGTGACAGTGGCGAGGAAAAACTTCCTTTTAACGGGCAGAAACCTCGAGCAGACCCAGACTCCTGAAGGATGGCTGTCTGCCTTGACCAGTTGGGGTTAAAGAGAGAGAGAGAGAGAGTAAAGGAGGAGAAAAGAGAGAGCGATAGAGATATAGAGAGACTGGAAAAACCATAATAACTCCACTCCTCAACTTATGTGCACTAGTATCCTGTGATAGCAGGTATACTAATATTTTTATTATACATTTCTCTCATCATATTGTTATTAGAGTGACTAAATTACAAATTGCCCCATTAATAAGTGAGAATCCAAAACATTCTAAAGGTATTAGTGGTTATTAGAAAGTGAATAATATCTGGCAAGAAGGCTGTAACCTGCAAATGGCTGAATGTGGAGCCACCGACACTTTCAGAATGGACAGAAATAATACATAAAGTCTATGTTATGGAGAGTATAACTTTATCTTTAAGACATTCTTCTGAAAAATGTGAAAGATACTGGAAAAACGGGAAACAGTACCTGAATCAGTTTACAGTAATCTGCTGGTTGCATTTGTTTTCCACCCCCAATGGCAATTATAATTATTTGTTTTACAATTTGGATTTGGTTAACTGTCTCACCTAAAAAAAGATGGTGTATTTACTTTTTTTGTTCTTTTCATGTTCTAGTTTATACTGCTGTATTATTATTTCTCTATGTTGTTAAATAAAAAATGTGCAAAAAAAAAAGAGAGTTAAAAAAATATGTATAATCTGTTATACAGCACTATTCACATACATTACTAAAACTTCTAGGTGCTTTTATGTTTATTTAGGCTTGTAGCCAAGTTGTCAATGCTTAAAACCAGTCATTTAGAGTTATTTCTGTAGCTGTCAGAAATGATTAAAGTGAGTGCAGTGTATATATATTTTTTATTTATTTTTTTCGTACAATAGTCACTCACTCTTGCCTTTATAGACTTTTATAAATATCTTTTAGCAAAGCAAGTGGGCAGACAAAGAAAATGTTTACAGGAACCGAGGCCTCGCCTGCCTAAATTTACCATGTTTATTTTGTTCTTGTTTAAAGTATTTTAGACATGCCAGAAACTGTACTGAACTGGTAAAACATATGTTCTCTCTGGAGAGAATAATAAGTGCAGTAAACTGGTTTTAGCTTTTTAATGGCTCACTCTGAGTCAGGTAACAAAGGGGCTGATCAAGAATAGTTGTTTGAATTGTTTCATTACAACCATTCGACCAACACAATCTCAAGGCTGTAGAGGTGTTTCTATGGTAACGTGTGTGTTCCTCCCATAGGAAAATGGCATCGAGGCAGTCTTCGCTCCCCATCCTTGCCCTGCCTGGACCCTCCCATGGGATCATTTACCAGAGGCTATCAACCCCACCGAAGGTAAACTCAGGATATCTGCACTGGCTGTCTTTGTTTCTACTATTTTTCTTTTATATTTTTACCTTTGCACTCTTCTGGCACATTTTTTTTTTCTTTTCTTTTTCATTTTATTTGATTCTTTCTAACTTTCGCTATATTCAGCCCATCCTTTCTGCATCTTAAGTTCTTTCTTTCATCATTCTCTATCTCCTCATATCTTGATCTCTTTGCCCACAAGTCAAAACAAATCGAATTGATACTGTGTATGGAGGAAGAGCAGATAATGTCCATAAATATTTACATAAAACCTCCCCATACTATGGTAGCCTGGTGGTTTTCAGTGGCACCTTGCCACTGAAAAAAGAAAAAAACAAAAAAAAAACAAAACAAAAACCATTAGCCAGTGACACATTGCAGAGCTTTCTAGTCAGACTCAGCTGGATGTGTTTTCTCAGGAGGCCCCCTAATGAATTTTAAAGTGCTTATCTCCGTGTGTTATCGTCCTTATGTTGTGGTGTGAAAATGCGAAAAAGGTCTGACTCCTCGCCGTTGAAACGTGCACACAGATTGGCTACTATGCAATGTTGAATTGTGCGTGCGCCTTGGTGGATACTGATTGCAGTGAAAGCAGTATCTAATAGGCAGTGGAGGGGTTGTTGATTGCTGCCCCAGGTGGCACTGGTGAAGCAGAGAAAATAAATCTTGGTTTCTTTGTCTCCCATTCTCTTGACTGCACTGTGCCTGCATTAGTAAGATATCTGTGTTGGTAGGGATGTTAATGATGTGCGCATAGCAGCAAAAACCTACTGATTTTCCTGTTAAAAAAGAAGAACCCTCACTAACACACATATATTTACATACAGAAATACAAATTTCATTAACTCAATAGGAAAGCTGCTAAAAAGGCAGTAAAATGAAGTAAGAGTAGTGGTCTGATTATTATGAAAAACCTCTTCAATTCAATCAGTGATAGTCCTTTAAAGGCAAAGTATGTAACATATTCCCTCCCAAAAAAGTCTCACAATAGTGGCTTTTCCATTGGACATCTGCGCAAAACTTTACCGATATTTACTAAACGTCGAAAAAACAGAAGTGCGTAAGGTCGGTTTTCCTATTAAATCCCAAATGCGATGATTTGTTTATTTATTATCATGAGATGACACAAGAAGTCATTTCATAAACATAGTGACGAATGTAAATATGGTGTTGATTTACAGATATAGTCATTATTATTATATATTACCCCTCTATCTCGTACTAAATTTAACAACGATTCGGTATCCTGGTGTGTCCACACATACCGCGACATGTTTCTTCTTCTTCTTCGCTTGTTGTAACATACGTCAACATCCGTTTTTTTAATTCACCTGACTCTAGTTGTGAAAAAAGGTCTTTCCATTACAGTTTTGCGTGCTATACCATTTACGCTGTGCCCAAAAAAACCACATCTTGCCAGCGCGAAAACTTTTAATCGAAAAATGAGACTTTTGGCGAAACTGTCGTTTTTCCATTAGGTACATTTTTATGCGTAAGTTATATTTGTGCAATTTGAGGATCAATGGAAAAGCAACTAATAAAATACCCTCTCTGCCTGTATTATCTAGTTTCTTCTTGTTTTGCTGTTTCGGATGTTTCTGGACATTGTTTTTTGAATAATGATTCTATACTTCCACCCAGTAAAACCATGTGTAGTTGGAACAATGCAAACATGAATCAACTGTGGTTGTTTAGCGCTCTCCTCTTCTTACTCTTCTCACTTGCTGCGCAGTTCTGTCTGAGAGACAAGACTCTAGGCAAAGCACACTCATACACAGGTTTCATTTGATCGTCTTGAACAGAAATGCAGCTATATTTTGCATCTAAATGAGATGGTGTAGTTATGTGTATTTATATTTTTAGAATATAATTGCTGTGACAGAATCAGAAAAAGGTTTATTTTTCTGTTTGCTCACTGAGCGGAGAGGTCAACGGAGCAGTTCTGTTAACAACACAAGAAAGAAATTTTACATACAATAGTGTATAAAAGTCTTCATCTACCTTTAGCCTTGTTTTGATTAGTTGTAATGAGCAGCCATAGGTATTTTTCAGTCTCTATATTAAGATGCAATAAGATAATGCAGGAAATATGTGCATTAATAATTGAACTACATACCTGAAACAGTCATAAGGTATGGGTGATATTATTGGTTTTTCTTTTTTCTTTTCTTTTTTATCTGTTTTTGCATTAATCTAGTGAACTCAAATGGATCAACTGTACGGACATTTTCCTCAATAATCTTGTGGCGTATTATACCAAGCTTACTTTACAAATGTGTAGTATTTTGTTTTACACCTGGGTTGTCTTTTATTGTTTTCTTAGCTTCAATAATACTTGTGTTTTTTCTGAAATTGTTTTAAAATCTTGATACTATGTACACGTTTCCTGAATATTCCATTTGTGTACATGCAGTATACTACAGAGACTGAAAAACACTATGTAATATCACTTTCTTAAATCAGCAAACATAATGGCGGCCTGAGACTTTTGCATAGTTTTGAACCTTGCCTTTAATGAAATTCAAATGATGAAACTACTGTCAGTCAAGAGCTCTTTAGAGAATGACACAGTTTTAAAGGATTTTAGTTTCAAAGTGTTTACATCCTCACTGCGTAGAGTAAATTCTCTGCATAAAAATAGAAAAAAAGAAGTTAGTTATACCTTTTTGGTCACAAATGCAATTGCATATCAAGAGATTCAACAGTATTTAAAACTAGTTTCATTCAGTGTAATACAACATTATCAATGTCATCAGCTAACTTAAGCACTATTTGGACTGGATTAGTTTTACAGGGGCACATGGGGTAATGCTACTTTACCACAGGACGTCGGTAATATTAATGACCAATTCGCACGGGATAAGAAATATCAGTAAATCTACCACAAGTGGGAGGGGTAAATCCATTCACGCACTGCCATCCTCTCCTGTCGTCATGTGCGTATGATGTTGCTTCCTGTTATCAGGTAATAACATCATGATTTGAATATTAATATTGTCCATTAACTGGATGATTAAGCGACTAACATTTTTTTAATTAGCCACATAGCCCTGCTACGTTGCTTAGCTAACCTAAAGCAATCAGACGTTCCATGCCTCTAACTAGTGCTTTTGACCTTCTTTTGCTTCTGAATCGTGTTTGTCATACACTAATTCAGTATATGAGGTTCCACATGCACTTGTCCGACTGCCTACTGGAAAACTGAGTGCTTCTTCAAGAGCCTCCTTGCTTGAAAATCTTTGAAAAACCACTTGTAAACAGGATTTGACAGACTATCTACACACATATTAACTACTGGTCGTTTCACACGGGATTAGTATTAGAGCCCGACTGATATGAGATTATTAGGGGCCGATGCTGATACTTATATTGGGGGCTAAAAAAAAGCAGATATCCAATATATCGGCCGATATCCAACATTGGCCAATAACTGATATATTGGCCGATATATGAAATAAGAACATTGATCTACAAAGGATATAATAATCTTATATTAGATAATTGTGAACAGGTGGATTAACAGTTGCATAAATTTTTATTTATCTCACAAAGATAATTTACACAACTTTCAAACGCTGTATAATAGTCTTATATTAAACTAGTAGATGACCTGTGGGGAACCACAGTTTATAGATATGGTAGTTTTTATGCCAAGATTGTTTGGTAACTCACTCTTTAAAATGTAGGCGACACCTACCGTTAATGAGTCCAACTATAAAGCTAAAAATATTTCTTACCACAAAATTACATTTTCCCTCACAAATTTTGATGTGTCTGCCTCACGGCACTACAACTTCCCATGCGGACTAAGGACTAAACTGAGCATGTGGAGAGTGAATTAGATGAGTCCTAAGTTGTTCCTGATTGGAGCAATTGCAAGAGTTACAACTGACCCATGTTACAACTGTCCCTGGTCTCCCCTACACTAATAATACCCAGGCGTGCCTGCAGAATGAAATTGTAAGGTAGGCAGGAAGCGCATGGATGTGAGTGTATGTGGGGGGGTGAATAGTTCATAAGACTGGGGGAGTGTCCGTGGGGGGGGGGGGGGGTAGCGGTTCGTGATTCCGTGATTGTGTGTGTGTGCACGGGTAGGGGGTGGGGTGAGGGGGTGAGAGCGTCATTGTCCGAGCAGAAGTGAAAGTGAAACCAACAGGCTTTACCGTTCCTCTGACTCTCCAGGCAGCGCACACACACACACACACACACCTACACACACACACACACACACACACACACACACACAGGAGCAGCGAGCGACAGAATCTCTGCAGCAAAAAAGTTAATAAATCAGTTACATGTTGGCCGATGTTGATTCATCGGTGATAAGCTATAATCGGCCCGATTAATCGGCCGGCCGATCAATTGGTCAGGCTCTAATTAGTATTACCTGGGGTCATTTTCCCGGACTCTTTCACAGAAGGTAAACTTTACTGACATTGTGCGGTAATGATTACTGACATAGCACATTCGGACGGAACTAAAATCTCTGGCAATTTTTGCTTTATCCCATGTACTTATGGAAAACTAATCCCATCCAAATAGGGCTTTAGTTACATGTGGCTTTTTCAGATGAATGAAATCACGCAAAATGAATATGAACAAGATACGTTCATTAGGTTTCATTGGCAGTAGTGGTGAAAACAACAATCCCGTGATCCCACATTACTTTTCAATATTATCACTTTCAATATTATCATAACTGTGTGTTTAAGAACTGCAGTTTCCTATAAATAATTCCCAAGTTGAAGGCTACTAACACTACTTCTGCAAGCTTCACAAATGTAATGAATATAATCTATTAACCGTTTAGAACATCCCTCACAAACTCATAGACCTTGTATTTCCTGGAAATACCCTACCTGGCCTACCTGACCCACTTATTGGTTATAGTTACTCTCAATTCAGTTTGCAGTCATATAGCATGTGTCTTTTCAATTAGAAGAAAATAGCTGCACTCAGTAACATCCCATGAGTAGTGAAAATTATATTCTTGCCATGTTTCTACGTGTTGGGTCAACATTCTGCTGCATTGTCCTGAAATTGTTCCAGCACTGAAATTATTCCTAGGGATCTAAATTAATAAAGCAGGTCTTTATATATATATATATATATATATATATATATATATATATATATATATATATATATATATATATATCTTTTTTTTTGTTATATCTAAAGTACAATGTTGTAAACAAGAAGGAAAAAAAAAATGTTGAGTGCCTCACTGCTTCCCGATTGCACTTTCCTACTTGTAATTTTCACAGCCATTTGTCTGCTATTACTGCATTTCCACAGTCACTTTAATCACCTGTTTTTTTATCTCAAAAACCCTTCTGACATCTAAACTGAAGTGCTCTTGATAATGTGGGTGGCATATCTTTCTGTAGAGTGAGAATCGTGGAGAGAAACAAAATTGTAGCTGTCCCACTTTTGTCAGCACTCTGCATGATAAACGGCACTGTTGATATCTCCTTTTGCAATATTAGGCCGGTGGGCAGGTAGCCTCTGCTTTTCAGTTCTATCTAATTAAAGAGAAGCAGAGACGAAAGGCAGCCAATTTGTCCTGGACTCCAGTGCGTGGGCTTTCCTATCTCTCTGCTTCTACTGTACACACAAATGTCTGCATGCACGCCTACACATACAGTACTACAAGGAAAATTACAGCATTTTCCTGTTCAGTATGCAAAAATATTTCCATAGCTGCAAAACTAATAAAACACGATAGCATTGAAGGCTGTGTTATTTATATGTATTGACTCATTTCCTTTATGTAAGTACATACACAGTGCTGTGTGCACATGCTGGAAGCGATACTTTCTCTGGACAGACCACTGGGTTTTGTTAAAGTGCTGAGTTTTGGTTTAACATCCGTGTTCTGTAAAATGTAGACACATTTTAGCCCTTTTCTACCCCACCCTAAAAGGATAAAATAGATGACAATTTGCACACAATTCAGCCAATACATATCCGAACACCTCCAGATACATTTAAAGCTGAAAGTCAGCACTTTGTTCTCACTCTTCATTTCAGATCCATTGTGCTGGTGTCGAGCCAGAACAATAAAAAGGAATGTTTTTTGTGCACTCTGTGTATTTCTGTCAGACTTACAGAACATATGCTACTTTTATATCTTAACAAATTACTTGTGATAAACATACACCTGTACCTAAAACACAATGTATTAAAGGGGTCATATTTTGCTAAACCCACTTTTATTAGTCTTTGGTACATTTATTTGTGTATTTGCACCCTAATAGTTCAAAAAATTTGAATTTGAACCCCCCCAGGTGCTGCAAAGCTGTCTTTCTATTAATTTTGGCAAAAATCAAGTGAATTTCTACAACCCGTTTTAATTCCTGCTTAATTTGTACCGTCTATAGCTAGTTATGTCACAACATTTTCACATATAAGGTCAAGACTTACGATGAACATTTCTCAGAGTACGCCATAACTGTTTGTCAGCAGCAGCGGTTGTAGTCCATACTGAAAATATGTCCGAACTTCGAGCCGATTACCTCAAACGTTCAGTTGTTGGTTGTATTAACGAACACAAGTGGCTGAATGGGACAGAGCAGCACAGTATGTTTAAATGGCCAGCGCTTAAATGACCTTTCTGGTGAAATAGGGTTGAAGATGGACCTGTGGAGTTGAATTAATGACAAATTCAGACCCAATCATAGCATTTACAGTTTATGTAGACCACAGGGAAATGTTTTAAAATGCATAATTCCATTAAAAAAAACAAAACAAAAAAAAAAGCAAAATATCACTCCTTTAAATAATATATTGGTCCTACTCTGTTGCCTCAGCCTATTTGCATTCAGTGGGTACAATTCACTGATGGTCAGGTATGCACAATGTATAGAATGAACAAAGAGACCTCTGTGTATCAAAGATGTTTAGGGTTTTGTTCGACTTATGTGCAGGTCTGCTCTCCTAAATGTGGTGAAGGCTGTCTGCAGATAAACAGCAACATGAATACTGGAGCCATTGTATAGCGCAGCCAACTTCTTGTCTCCAGCGCTTCACTTAATAGACGGTGGAAGGGAGGGTAGTGAATAAAGCGAGGTAGAATGATGGAGTGTGTGACAATGGGAGATTGAGATAGGGGTGAGAAGGCATGAAGAGAGACAAGGGTTATCAGGAGAACACTAGGCAAAGGAAGCGAGGTGAACGAGACAATGAGGCATAAAAAAAAGGGAGGGAGGGGAAGGATCCGCATAGTTGTCATGCTTGAGACATGCTGCTATTAGGTCGTCCGGGATTGTTTTGGTACAAGATGATGAGGTGGGCTGCCTTGTTTTTGTCTTAGGTTACAAGGGTATGACAGAAGTTGAACCGCTCAAGTGAAAACTGGCTCCATTCGTCTTTGTCTACAGCAGAGGCATGGCTTAGATGTAAAAAAAAACAAAAAACAAAAAAAAAACCCCAAAACCTTTTCTTTTAATTGGCTTGCGTGAAGTGATGGAAAAATGTACAACATCCAGTATCTTGTTTGCCTACATGTTATTGTTATCTCATTTACGATGCATTGCTCTTAGGTGAAATCCACATGCAATCCTGGTTGAAAATACTTAAAGGTACAATGTGGGGCAATGAAGTGGTGGTGAATTTGTAATTTACCTCAAGACATTAGACCTCAGGATGTCCGTTCTCTGTGTTCTAAACGTCTGGATCTCTGTCCGTTTTCCGGGAGTTTGCGGATGCGAACCCAAATGGAGACTACAGAGCAGTACCACTGGGAACCGTAGGGGCAATGTTGAGATTTGAAGAGAATAATTTCAGAAATGGTGAAACCTTTCAAAGACTGACTGTGTTTGAGCTGTATAATATATCGTTTGAGCATCGTCATCGCAATGTACATGTGCACAATAGTCACATCGCAGGTCCTGCAATGTAGGAGGCTAATGAACTCAACATGTTCTCATTTAATTTCAACCTGGGTACCTGACACACACTGTGCACAGCAATCCACCAATCCCAAGCCTTCTCAGTCAGTTTGGAGACCACGCCCCTGCACATGGAGTGAGTCGATAGTAACATTGAAAAACAAGAAAAGCACAGACCTCCACCAAGACAGATCTGCCCCCCTGATCACCACCAAAATTTAATCATTTCTTCCTTGTGCCAGTATCAACATTTCCTGAAAATTTCGTGAAAATCTGTCCATAACTTTTTGAGTTATCTTGCTAACAAACAAACAAACATGCACGCACGTACACAAAGCAAAGTGATCACAATACCTCCTGATGGAGGTAATGAGCAACGTGAGAAAATCATCGAAAACAAAGACTTAGTGCCAAAAAGAAAAGCAATGTCAGTTATCTGGAATTATTTCAGCTACAAGAAGGATGAAACTGAAACACTTGTTCTGTGTTGACAGTGCCTTGCACCTTTGCCACAAGGAGGTAACACAATTAATTTGTTTGACCATTTACGTCAGCACCACACAGCTTTACATTCTTTTGAGTATTTTTTCATATCGCTATATATATATATATATATATATATATATATGTGTGTGTGTGTGTGTGTGTGTGTGTGTGTGTGTGTGTGTGTGTGTGTGTGTGCAGAGTTACAAAAAATCACAATGTCAGTTTTTTCCAATATTGTGCAACCCTCGACTGTGTGCTGTGTGAGTTAGTGAAAAACTACCCAACATATTTATGACAACTACCCTTCTTAATATCAACATTAGTATCCTCATTAGTAATACCACTTACCATGTGTGTTGTTATTGACTTTCTTCTTCTCAGAAAACTTTACTATTCTTAATGGTATTCAGCGAGGATGTTAAGAGCGGTGCCTTCTGGTGGATCGATTGACAAACACTCACTCTAACGTAATGGATGTATCTAAATATAAAGGCAGTGATGCTTGATGCCATCTGAAACAGATGTACCTTATTTACATACGGAAAGTGAACATGAATGGGCCTTCAATGGCAGCTCACTGCTCCTAATGTCAGCGTGTCTGTGGATCAGCTTTTATAAAGAATTTGTCAAACAGAAATCGGAATGAGTAGAGCCACCGACAATTAATGGTGGAGGGGTTCAGGTATGAGCTTTAGCACCTTAAACAGAAACACTGATCATGGAGGAATATAAATGTAACATTAGCTGGATTGTAACATGGTTAAGACCGGTTCAAGGCAATAACTATGTACTGCTGTTTTTGTGAATGTAGGGTGCCAATGCAAATCGCTAGAGGTAATTCTAGGTGTGTTTTTTAGGTTGAGTAAAATGCAGAAACTGAATTTCCCCACAGGGATAATAAAGTAACTTATCCCCAACCTTTGTTGTAACAAGCAAATAGCAGCTTGTTGAGCACCATTACCTGCAAAATTGAGTTTGCTAACATCAACAAATGCCCAAGTGCCACAACATCTATTCCAATATTAACTTCACTTTATAGAGGCACAAATGTGATATATTGCATTTTCAAAGCTGCAGCAATAATGATTTTGGGGGTGATTTTGAGGAAGTGAAAAAATAACTACAAACAAAACCCCAAAACTTTAATGACAAAGTTAATATAAACACATTATCATAATTATCAATCTGTTCCAAAACCTGCATCCACAAAGGACAACATAAGGATTCAAGGTCAGTATTGACGCTTTTTATACGCTTTTTTATTTATTTTTGATCAGTAAGTCCCGGGAGAAATATTTACTGCCTTAGGGTCCAAATACCTCCCTGTGTTTACTGGCTTTTCAATAATGGTGTCTGCCATTTGGTGCTGCAAAGGTAGTAAGCACAGTGGGCTTTAACAGCTTTGTCTCTAAAAGAAAATACTTCCCCCTGTGGCTTAAAATGACGGTATTAGAAGGATTAGAGTAAGTAAAACTGCATCATCTTAATGAATTGTCCTCTTAATGTAATTCACAGTCCTATGCAGTTAAAGTCATTTTGTACAGTAGTGGCTATTTAGTGATATAGTGTTAAGTGGTTTCATGGGGTCCTCGAGTAGCATTAAAACACTCCTTCACAGAGATCCTCCTGCAACATTATCATCTTCTGTTATCATTTAAATCTCAAGAGAAATGTTAACCACACCATATGTCTTGGCCCACGCTTTTCAGTACCTTGCTTATTTTCTTCACTGTGCACAGGTCTAATGAGTAGTTAAACATCTGTCATGTCTGCTCTCTGTCAAATGCTTCCTGTTAGTGATTGGGAAATGGGGAGATCTCTGCAAGATGCATCAAAATCTCATTTAATGTTATCTTTATAATGATTTATAAATATTTTATTATGTAGGTAGATATTTACTGTTCCTCCCTTTTTATTTCTGGGTAACTTAAAGATGGTAAATGTGCAGCGACACCATGCTGTTGTGTCTATTTCGTCAGTAGTTAAATTAGTTTGGCTGACTGTAATGTGCATGATTTCCCCCGTGGCTTATTGTCTCACTGTTATTGAACTTAGATGAAGATAATTAGCTGGTGTGGATTCCAGTCCAGGTTCATGAAACCCTTCTTCATTTTTTTTTACCTTATTTTCACTGACTAAATATTGACTTCATGCTCCCAGGACAATTCAATTTCTCATTAACTCTAAATAAAAGAATATTGGAAAGAGTCCTATTTATGGAGAAATGTTCATGAAAGAAGATCAAGTATAACATCCCTTGCTTTTGAGCCTGATGTTAGGGTTTCATCTACATTCCAATATTCTCTTTTTTTTTTTTGTATTTAGGCTCACTGCTCACTCTATTATGTACATTTTGCTAGTCCTGGGTTGAACTGCCTTTTGCCTTCAGAAGCACCATAATTCTTCATGGCAGAAATTCAACAAGGTGTTGGAAACATTCCTCAGAGGCTTTGGTTCATAGATTGACATGATAGCATCATGCATGGTGGCTGCACATTCATGATGCAAATCTCCTGTTCCACCACATCCCAAAGATGCTCCAAAGGATTGAGGTCTGGGGACTGTTGAGACCATTTTAGTGTAGCATGTCATGATGTGAGCTTTGTGACATGGTGTGTTATCCTGCTGGAAGTAACCATCAGAAAATGAGCACACTGTGGTCATGAAGCAATGGACTTGGGGTACAACATCACTCAGGTGGGGTGTTAAATTTAAATGATGTGCAATTTGCACTAAGAGGACCTAAATGTTCTAAGACAATATCCCTCACACATTACACCACTGGAAGTCTGACCCATTGGATCCATCCATGCCAAATTCTGACCCTACCATCCTAATGCCACAGCCAAAATTGAGACTCATCAGGCCACACATTGTTTTTCCATTCTTCTTTTGTCCAATTTTCATGTCACCATAAGAATTATAGCGTCACCATCCTGTCCTTAGCTGAATAGTGGCACCCAGTGTGGTCTTTTTGCTGTTGTAACCCATTTGCTTCAAGGTTCGACATGGTGCACATTCAGAGATGGTCTTCTTGTGACACGACATGTTGGTCATAATTGTGGTTATTTGGGCTACTGTTGCCTTTATATCAGCTCTAACCAGTCTGTCCAATCTCCTCTGACCTCTGGCATCAATGAGACATTTTCCCCAAGAAGCTGGCACTCCCTGGATATTTTCTCTTTTTCACAGCCTTCTCTGTAAACCCTGGTTGTGCATGAGAATCCTGGTAGATCAGTAGTTCCAGTTTCTGAAATTCTCAGACCAGCCCACCTGCTGCCAACAAGTACACTACATTCATAGTCACTTTAAAGGTGCGGGAGACTTTCGTGATCATTTTTCATCAAATCTATAAAACCTCAGTCATAGCCTAAGTATCATGAATCTGTAAGTCTTTCTGTGATTACTCACCTGAATCTCTTGCATTACGGTGAACAATTTTGAAGTGCCATCCACCATAAATAGACCATGTGTTTACAAATTGAGCCGGGAGGTAACTCGGGCATCTTTGGAATTTTGTCGCGATGTGCATTGTGGGAAGCGAAGGCTCGCACAGCCACCTGACAGTGGCAGCTGGAACAGACACGATCGGAAACAGCAGGAGTTCCCTTCCCTCTATGCATATTCCTCCAGCCGTTTCCACATTTCCACGTCGTGTTTGTTTCATCCATATAATACCATATGGTTCCACTGCCGCTGCTACTGTCAGGTGGCTGCGCAAACCTCCGTTTCCCACAGTGCACATTGCAACAAAATTCTGAAGATGCCTGCGTTACCTCCCGGCTTGGTTTGTAAACACACGGTTTGTTTATGGTGGATGGCACTTCGAAATTGTTCACCATAACGCAAGAGATTCAGGTGAATAATCACAGAAAGACTTACAGATTCGTGATACTTAGGCTATGACTAAGGCTTTACAAATTTGATGAAAAATTGGTCACGAAAGTCTCCCGCACCTTTAATCAACTTTCCTCTCCATTCTGATGGTTTGACCTTCAGCAGATCACTTTGAGTATGTCTACAGGTGCTTTCATACCAGAGCTGTTTGGTCTGCTTTAAGCGGTTCTAGAGTTAGTTTCCTCTGAAAGTCTGGTTTGTTTGGGGAGGTATGAATACACGATCAAGCTCTGTTGTGGATCAAGTGAAATTTGGTCTGCCTAAAAACGTACATCTCGAACCACTTCAAGTGAACCAAATGCAGGAAGTGGACTACAAAGCATCTCCATATTTTGTTTTCATGTGGCAGAAATGAAAATGACCTGCATTAACCAATAGAAGAGCAAATTGATGAGCAAAAATGACATTTTTATTCATTGTTTATCTTGTCTTCATGCTTGATGCAGTGCTACCACAGGAGAGGGGGGCATACATTATTCAAAAGGTTCGGTTGGTTTGACAGTGCTGTGTGAAAATGAACCTGGACCAGCTGAATGTTGCAAACCCAATCAAACACAAAGTTCCCAACTGCACCAAGTCTACCAGAGTATTGGGTGTGAAAATGATTTACATGCTTAAATGCACTGAGTTGGTGCCATGTGATAGGCCAATTAGATTTGCGTTACTGAACAACTGAACAGGGTTATCGAATTAAGTGGCAGTTGAGCCTATGTTTCCTTAAGGACATTCAATCAGAATAAAATATGAAACCCAGTGCCGGTCAGCTGAGGCCTTTCTGCGCAGAGTTTGCATGTTCTCCCAGTATCTGCATGGGTTTTTTTTGGCTACTTTGGCTTCCTTCTACCATCCAATGACATGCACAGTTCTGGTTAACTGGTCACTCTGGACTGTCCATGAGTGTGGATGTGGGAGTCAACGCTTGTTTGTCTTTATGTGTTGGTCCTGTGACGGGCTGGCAACCTGCCCAGAGTGGACCCCACCTTCACCCAATGTCAGCTAGGATACACTCCAGCTCCCATGCAACCATCCAGAGGATTAAGTGGATCCAAAATGAATGAGTGAATGATTTGAGAATTACTGATCTGCTCATATATGTTGTAGCCTTGGGTAAAATGGATACTATCTTCTACATTTTTAGCTCACAAGTTTTTTGTGCAAAAAGTTAGGGCAACTCAGAGTTACCTTTTCTAATTGTTGTTTGAGACGACAATGATTCTTCCAGCTCAAACGTTTTATATTCATGTTTGAGTTCAGGTTGAGTCAACACAACAGCTGCTGTTTGTTCAAATAAAAGACAGCGTTGTCTCTTTTATCCATGACATTTCATATCTGTAACTGTGTGTAATGGTTTAACCACGATGCCTGGATGCAAGAACCATTCCTTTAACCCAATGATCTTCTCCAAAACCTTTACTATAACACTGTTACAATATAAAAGTTTGTCAGTTATTAATATTTGAACAGTTGTTCAACATTATCCTGCCTAGTTTTTCAGTTGGTGTCATCAGAGGATAAGGACATATGTTTCTTTATTGGGTACAGGCTGAGTTCAGACTTTACTTCACTTTAAGTTCACTCTATTGATTTTTCTGTAGGCATTTAATCTCCTCTCATAGAACACAGCTGTCAATTAAAATCAATTCTTCCTCTTGATGCCACAGAGGCACAACACTGAATCAATAACCAAAATATGTCTTTAGTTTGTTCCTTTGATTCTTCTGTTGCAGGGAAATGAGAAGTGTGGTTGATCAACACAAATATATTTCCTTTTCCTGCCCATAGAGCTGTTGCACTTTGCTTTAGTCATTAGTCGAATTGGAGTCTGTTCTCTGCTGTTTTTCTTGTCCAGCTGTCAGACTGTGTTGAGCTCAGCTGAGAGATGCACAGCAGGTTTAATCACATATCTATTTAATGGTAGGCGTCCACATTACCACTTCAGCTTAGTCTAAAGATAACTTTGTCTGGTTTGCTCTGTTTGTAATCCTTGATGTGTTTTTGTTTGTGGTTTTGGTTTTACTGTAATGTCAAAGTAAGTGACATGACAGTCTAGGCAGATTATTTTCTCCAAAAAAATGTGTCAGCCTGTCAGGAACTTGTCAAAAGGTACCATCCTTAGAGCTCCGTTAGATGAGTGTCATGGGTAATCTATAAGGAAGATTAGTGAGTTTCTTGGGTCTCGCATAAGACATTTCTGCTTTGTACATGCTTTGATAGAAACTTGAAGACCAGATGGATCAAATATATATTCGCTTTCCCCGCACTAAGATATAACTTACTGATCTAGTTACCTTTCATATTCAAATCTCTGGCTGCATGTAATGAATGAAATATTTCACTTCAGAGTCTCTTGTAAAGCGTTTAATCTGCGGGTTTTATACTGCTGAATTTCAGTTCTTCAAGAGCAAAGAGCTATAGTCCCTTTACCATAACCTGTAGAAAAGACTTTTTTTTGTTTTTTTTATTTCTGGGACAACTTGCATGTGTGAACCAAATCTAAATAGAAAGCTATGGCACAATTTCATCTACTTCTAAGGTGCATCGATACGGAGAAAATTTATCGAGAGGTTAGGCCAGAAGCTGCCAATTGACATGTCATCTTTGCAGTCACCGTACTGGTTATGTATTTCCTGATGCCCCTGATGAAGGCCACTAGCTGAAACACTTTGGTCTACATTTAGAATGAAGTGAAGTTCTACGCAACAAGTTCCGCTGGAGTTCTTGATGTGTAAAATTGCGTTTGGATTTTCTGGTTAACACAGGAAGAGGTGTGTGTTCATGGCTTTTGTACATGGAACATTGAGTGCATGTGTAATTATTGGTAAACTATCTCATTGTTAGGTGTTTTTTTTTTTTTTTGTGAGCATGTGTTAATACAAACAAAGATTTGATTTGAAAATTGTTGTTATTGCGCATTAGTGGGATATGTGTTTATACTTTGCTCTGGCACTTGGTTAACACCTCGTTCCCTCAGGCTTACAACTCCACACAGCAGGCTCGGATTCCCAAATCACTCCTCTCATTCTCAATTAATTGAACTCATTAGAGCCTTTAAATTGAAGATTTAAAGATATGCAGTAAACACGAGACCAAGCACAACAGGCAACCAGCTTTGTTACTCCCAATTAGAGGGATAATTGGCACTTTATTTCTACAATTCAAGTTCAAACACATCTCGACTCCCTGGAGGGCTAAGGCAGAGTTCGACTATTTGCAGTGATGTTTGAGTTGTGCCCATTTAAATGCAGAGCCACTGGCTGCCTTCATGATGAGCTCCTTGCAAATGTCATACCATGAATATTCATTTGTCTCCTTAGTTTTGTTTTGTTCAGTAATCTCTGCTGAGGCATTGCAGTGTGGGTATGGAGCAGGGAGACAATTTGCCTATCCCTCTGCAGCCTTTTAGTGGGTTTTGGATTACATAGTGATTCTTACACAGTTTCGCTTGGTTCAAAATTAATTACCGATTAGTGTTTTTAGCCTTGAGCAGGATGTAAAACCAAAGTGTCTTTTTGTAGCCTTATGTTTTTGGAGCAAGAGTTTTGCAGGTTTTCTCAAGTACATTTGTCTGTCTTGTTTGAAATAAAAGACATGACATTTGAAAGCTGCAGCAAAATAAAGAAAATCTGGTTCTGTTAACTTTGTAGTTGTCTCATCTTGACTTAATAAATGATGTTTCCAGTGGCCCTGTAAGATTGAAATGTTTCAGCAGTCATTGGTGCCGTCATCCCTATGGCATGCGATTGACACACAGGGCATCCAATCTGAGATCTCTTCTAACAAGTTCACCACACACAGTCAAATGTATGGTCAACCATGTGAGCTACTGCAAAACTCCAGCAAGCTAAGTGAACTAGTTATCCTTCCAGTTTATATCTACTAAAGAAGGACTACAAAAATGAGTGGGAGACCTGGACAAAGTAAGAAACCAAAAACTTACTACTTCCATGTGGGATGGGAAGAGGACTTTGCTATGGTGCATTTGTGCATTTGTCTGATCTGTCGAACTATCCTTGTTTTTTCAAAGAAGGGAAATGTAAAGAGGCACTTTGAAACTGTTCATAAAAACTATGACACTGACATCCCTCTGAAAAGCCAACTGAGAAAGAGAACGGTGAGGGCACTAAAATCACAGTTAATCCGGCAGTCATTTTTCCCGAAACACGACTGATACTGTCCAGACAATGCAAACCTGGTTGACTCCATTCAGTACAAGTCATCAGAGTAAAGTACTGGCAACAAATGTATTGTACCATAAGGGTTCGCACAGAAAATTTGAATTTGAGTTATGCAAGGAGCGCATATTATAGATAGATTGATAGATTGATTGATTGATTTATTGATTTATTTATTTATTTGGGCTGCACGATTTTGGCCAAAAATAAAATCCCAACTTTTTCCTCTAAAAACTCTTCTTTTGATTTCAAATTTTGGGTAAAACTATGAAAGACAACAGAAGTTGGCGTGATGTTTTTGTGTGCAGTGCGCAATGCAATCTACTGCTCCCTTCTTCAAATCTGTGATGGTATCACAGAATCACTGATATTTTTTCCGTAATGGGCCCACAGAAGTTATACCAATGTAAGTCAGTCAAGCGTGCATGTATAGACCACGTAAGATGAGTGATCCCCATGCAGTTATATTTGAATATGGGGATCCATGCGTGGACCACGGCTTTCATTGGTATAACTTCTGTGGGCCCATCACGGAATTTTCGGCGAATCCCTGACGCCATCACAGATTTAAGGTCCGTAGTCATTACACGGAATTCTGTGAAAGACCACTCACACAGTTGGGAGGAGGAGCCTACGGTAGCCTGGAGGCCCATGACCTACAGACACGAGAGAGATGAAACAATTACATATATACTTATATATACCCATACACCCATTATTTTTTCTTGTAGGTTCTTTTAATTATATTAAAAATTTATTTAATTTCCCCTCATATATTATTTCATAAATAGCACCTTTGATGTGTCAGTTTCTTTTACAAAATTCCTGAAGCTAAATGAAATAATGCTGACCAAATTGACAGTGCCTTTGGTGGCATTTTAGTTGCAGTGGTTTCACATTTTAATGCCAAAGTGAAATAAATGTTGACATTCAGGGTACATCAGTATTAGAGCTGGCATGACTACAAAGAAAGTCTATGAAAACATGCAAATGCTGAGCAGATGCACTCACTGTTTTTGTGAGCTGTATATATATATATGTGTGCATTCGTGGAGAATAAATGAAAGTTGGATTTCATGTTTGATGTTCCCTAGCAGTCTTAAATCAATTCAGTGTTACAAATTAGCATCTTAGATTATAAACACAGTAACTTGACCCTGTATTTAGAAAGATGTTTAGTGCATCTGTCAGTTCCATTTGTGCGACTTGTTACTCAGTATGTTATGAAGCATGTGTTCACAGACTGTTGCCACAGCAGGTTAATTACAAGACACACTTCACAGAGCACGTCTAAGTAAAGGGCAATCTGTGTTATGGTGTTTTTTGTTTGCTTCTTTCTGTTTGTTCATGCTCGTGTTTTACCCCCATTTCTTTATTTTTTCCTCGCCTTTGTCGCCTTCATCTTCCCTTGACACAAATGTACTCATCCTTATGTTTCGAAGTCCCTTAAATGTGTTCATTTTCCACAGTAGAGCATCAACATAATTCTGATGTAACTGCTGTGATTTAATTTATTCCCGCTCCACAAAACAAAGGCACTCTCAAAACAATGTGCATCTACCATCTCCTGGACAAATGAATTTAGAGCAATTCCTCCTTTTGTCAACATAGGCTGAAATAAAGGGACAGAGCTTATTATTTCATCCTGCATCATGTGAACACTGTAACAGATGATATGTCATGTTTGGTTTCAGTGTGTGGGATGAGATATGATCCTATTGTGGAAGCGACCTCCTCCAATGCCCACATCTAATATGGCTCAAGAGGTGGTTGTGTATAGATTTTGGTGTGTGTGTCTCAGTTGTCTGAGGTCTGTGCATTGTTGGAGTTTTCCCCTCATGGTGTTGAGTTACACTATTATAGGGGTAAGTTGTAGCTTGTGTGTGTGTTTTGTCTGTTACGGTGTGAACTCAAAGCATTTAAAAATAAACAGAAATCGCTGCTTCTGTGGTCTCCGCAGCCCTGCATTCTGATATCTGCTAGAAGTATTGTATATACAGCTGTGCATATTTGGTTGCGAAGATGTGGGCAGTTCCCCTTTTACCTCTTTTCTACAAACATGGCTGATGCTAGCACTGGGTTGGTGCTAGTGTTGGTGTTGAGTTTGTTCCCTTTATGGACCTGCTAAAATCTGTCGTTGTAACTGTAGCCGACTGTAGAGCTTTAACCCTTAGGGGTCTGAGCCTATTTTGGCCGTTTTTGAGTACTTTTGATTTTGCTTTTATATACTTTATGAAAGAAATGTTTATTATACCCATATTCGGTATCTTTTTTTCCAGCACAACTTCATCTATATCATCTGCCTATTTTTATTTTTATTTTTTTTCAGTTTAACCTACAACACAAAAGACCAAAAAACACACCAAAAATATAAAACCTGATTTGAAAAATGTATATAATTTATTGCATAAATAACACAAAGATGCTTAACGAACCTTTTCAAAGACTTTAAAAGTGAATATTGGTTCCAAATATTAGGTATATAAAATTAAAATGGTAATAAATTAAAACTATACTCAAATGCTTGACATAAAAGCATATCTTTACATTGGTGTTTTCACCCCCCCCCAGTCCTCCTGGTTTCTGCTTCTGGTTCAGGTGGGGGTCATTCTCACCCTTACCTGTAATGCTGATGCAGTCTGTGGACCGGAATCCGCAGATTCAGCCTGTTTTTTCCATTTTGAAAAAGGACAAAAAATGACGAAGATATGGTCAGAAATATAACACCCCCCCACCACTTCATTTTCATACTTCTATTCAAGTTTGTTTGCTCTGGTTTCAAAACATCATATCTCCGGTTGTATTTGCTCTATCAACATCAAATAAAAAGTGGGAGAGTGTTTCACATCAGCACTTTCAAATGCAATTGTCTCCAGTTATCTATGTGACTGACTTTCGATGTTACAGTGTGTTGAAAATGTCATGTGATTCAGTCATGGGGCTGTGACTGTGGGCCCCTAAGGTTTAAGATACAATTTCATAAGATGTACTTTTAGGACAATATCCAGGTGAGGATTTACTTATACAGGGTGACCCAAAAAAACGGGAATTTTTAAAGTGCGTATTGGCAGACATGAGCAAGTGGCAGCACTGCGAGACAGTGACCTTGAGCAAGTAAACACACCCCCGTTTTAGTAACCATTGGCGGCTGTGCGAGAATTGTTCGGTAACCGTGTGATCTCAAGATTCGGTAACGATCCCTGGCCCCCTAGATCGCCAGATTTGTCCGTTTGTGATTTTTTCTTGTGGGGCTATCTCAAGAGTAAAGTGTACACGACTCGACCAAGAACTCTGGATGAGTTAAAACAGAGAATTCAGGATGAAATTCACAGTATCCCAGCTGAGATGTTGCAGCGGTCAATGAGGAATCTCAACAGCAGATTTCAAGAATGCATTCGTACAGGAGGACGCCATCTACAGGAAGTAATTTTTAAAAAATGAAAATTCCATCATTGTTTCTTAAATGGCATGTTTTAAGGTTTCAATTACTGTGAATAAAATATTTTTCTTCCATCACTCTTGGTTTTATTGGATTGTTAAAAAGTTCCTGTTTTTTTGTGTCACCCTGTATAAAATATTGTAAATCTGCAGTTGACTCATCAAGATAGTGCCAAGTTAAAAATGTTCTCTGTCATCAGAGATGAACAGTCCATGTAGCCTCTAGGTAGCTGCTAATGAAACAACCAACTTCTTTTGCCAAATATCTGTGTGATTGGGAATTTATTGCAGATGGTACCATGTCTGGACATTGTTATTGTGGCAAGGCCTCTTAAAATTGATGGTAAGTCCAGGTTTTGGTTTTCTCCTTCCTCTTTGGATTAAATGCTACTCTAGCTTTGCCATTTTTAAAATGCTGGTCACAAATTTTATTGTTTTCTTTTTGGCTTTGGAGCCATTCATTGCCTATCAAACACAGACAATTGGTTCAAGTTTAGGTCCGAATTGACTTTAGAAATGCTGCAGTAGAAAAATGCTATCTGTTCCGCTATACTGATGCGAAATGATGCCCATTTATTCTGATTATTTTATCTAGTTTTTCTGATTTTATTTTGGTTTATATTGTTTCACGAAATGCAGTTACAGGGAGTTTGCTATAAGAATACGACTTGTGTGAATTTTTTTTTTTTTTTTTATAGTGTCCAGGTGGCTCAGTAAGACAGAACAATGATTAATTGAAATCCTGCTCTAATTATCCAAAGGGCATGTGTAGTGTTGTGGCCACTATAAAATCCCTCGGTTCTTGTTCTACTTCCAAAAATAGAGATATCTGTTCCATGCCGAGACATTTACCGATATAATTAGGAAACAGATACATGGACAAAGCCAAAATGTACACTTTTCATTACCATTTGTATTGCAAATAACACTAAAGGGATAATAGGAATAATAATCTGAAATTTGTGCTGAGCTGGGGGAAGAATCTTTTTTCTTGTTCTTAATAGAGGAGCGCTAGAATTGGTAATCCATCCATGAAGATTTCTATAAGGAAACCATCAGAAGCAGAGACACCAGCTGGCAGGGGTCCAGCTCTCCACTAGATTTTCCAAAGGTAGCAGACCAGAAGAAGTTGACATGGGCTTCCAAAGATGCCAGCGTTGTGCCACTTACCCCCTTAATTTGACAGCTTTGGCGGAGGACAGACAGAAAGGCAAGAATGTGCTCTGAATAAGAATAATTTAGAGACTAAGGTTTTAAAAGCATGGTAGGGAAAGAAAGAAGTTTTTATGGAATTTATTTTCAGAATATTTGTGTTGATGTTATACTGTCATCAAATGTGTTTTTACTCTTTCATAATTTCAAAAAGACCAGAACTCCAGCAACATTTTGTATCTAGAACAGCTTTATTGTTAGACTAGTGTTGGTTTATAGTCAATGTTGTGCAAGTTACCTCCAAACTGTAATACATTACAGATTACTTGTTACTGTTGTTTACAAGTAATTCCTTACCTGACAATATCACTGTCCTCCTCCTGTATTACTTTTGAGTTACATACAGACTCTTTTCATAAATCTGTGCCCCGAAGTACATGTGGACGAATAGCTTGGTAAGTAATGCGATAGTTCACGACGTTCGAATCCCAGCTGGAATGCTTGCATTGTTTTTCAGTATTTTACATGTTCAAACTGGGGGCGCTGCACCGAGGATGCTGGTAGATAAATCCACAATCGATAAAGAATTCTAATTAGTCATAGAAACGTTAGCTTACCTTGTCATTGCTGATCACAGGGATCATGCTAACTAGCTTCTTGGAAGCAGGGTTAAGTTTAGTAATGAGCATACGTCCATGTGGACAATGCACTGTCTTCTGCCGTCTTCACCCATTGGCTGAACACCAACAGGAAATAGAACTTTCCAGCAGCATTTTAGATTTCTTAAGGTCTCATGGTGTTACTGTTTTTTAGCTTACCGGCCAACAGCTATTGTCGTCATCTGGCATCCGTCGTCGTCGTCATCGTCTGTCGTCCGTTACAAAAATTTCAATCGTCTTCTTCTCCGAAACTACAATTCCGATTGACTTCAAACTTGGTATACAGCTTCTTTATGATGATGTCAACAAAAGTTAGTGAAATTATTTGGATCCGGATTTGATTCTTGATTTGGTGCGACTTTGAAAAATTTCCCCATTATAAGAGATAGGAAGTGGATCGATGCAATAAATCAGTAAATATAAATGATATCCAGTGTAAATTTCTACAGTCCAGCCCTGATGGGGAGATGACCAAAACATAATGTCCACATGCTGATCAGGATCTTCTTCTGGATCCAGGAACTTACAGAAAATTTAACATGGGCTCTTATGGGGAAAACATTTCAGTCGTCTTCTTCTCCGAAACTCCAGTTCTGATTGACTTCAATCTTGGTATACAGCTTCTGTATGATGATGTCAACACAAGATATTGAAATTATTTCAATCCGGATCTGATTCTGGATTTGGTGCGACTTTGACAAATTTTCCCATTATAACAGATAGGAAGTGGATTGATCCAATAAATCAGTATCAATGATATCAAGTTGGAATTTGAATTTTTTACAGATCTGATTGGAATATGACCAAAACATGGGCTATTTCTGTAATGTAATAAATACACATAACTTGGTGATAATAAATGGCATCTGGATACATTTCCCAAAGCTTTTAATTTGGCCGGTAAGCTACAGGGCCATTGGTCCTATTTTTTTTTTTTTTTTTTCATTTGAGCAATTAAATTATGGGTGAAAAGTGTGTTGTAACAGAAGCGCTATTGAGCATGTACCAAGTTAAATATTACTGAAAATTTATTAGTAATGCCTTTCACTACAGCGATACAGCAAAAAGTAATCTGTTACTTTAATGCATTACTTTTGTTACACGTTGCTCCCAACACTATCTGTCTGTATCCTACAAATACTGGAGTTTTGACCTCTTCAGACTTTTTTCCTTCTCCGTGCACCTTGGAAGTAGGTGAAGTTGTGCCAGACACCTTTTTTCATGACTTGTACAGACAAAAAATTTTTGTTTTTTAATATTAAAAAAGAGATTTTTAAAAAGTTAATTATATCTGTTGTTTATGAAATTCTCCTCCTCTTGTTCATCTCCAGGTGACAGACAGATCAAGAATCTTTGGTTTTTCTTGAGGCTATGTTTTTGTTTTGTTTTTTTTTTTGTTTTTGTTTTTTTCCGGTGTGTGAGGTTGTGAATAGCCCCGGGTCATTTGCACGTACTTGAGCTCTGCTGTGACTAGACTGACCAGGATCAGTGCAGGTCATTCATTTGAGTCTTCTCTGAAATGCTGAACAGCTTTAGAATGTCTGCCTGTGGCAAATACAAGTTTACTGTCAGGGTGGATCAATTACACCCCCCCAAGATTTAAAGCAGAGGGTTGAAGATATGGAATTGCCATGTCCTGAGCATACTGATTATCACTGCATGTGTTGTTTATTTATGCATAAAATTGTATAATAATACATTATTTACAAAGAAATGAGAAAAAACTTGAAAAAACATCCAGTTTGAAAAGTGGCACTCAGGTAATATTCAATGGTTAGGAGTCCTAAAATTAATTCTATTCTAGTGGCAAAATACTCAGTTTTCTTGATTTTATGCGTCAGTGTTTGTGTATTATTAGTAATTCAGATCAGGTAGGTAAAGGCGGCATGTTGGTATTTTAATAGGGAGCAAAATCACATCAAAAAGCAGTATGCATTCAGGTTCTACGGGCACAGATTTATTACTGATGTATGGTTTCTGTCATCTCTTGAAGTTTTCATGGTTGAACTATTGGTCTATTGTCGTTCTTAAAAGCATTATTACCTTGATCTCTGGTCTGTTTCATTGGTGAAATGAGGTCTACTTTCTTCTGAGAAGTTCTCAGTGGCCTAAATTACCTTGATTTTATGGTCAACATTAACCTTGACAACTATGATTTCTTTGTCTTTGTACATTTAGAATTTCATTTCATCTGGTTTTTTATGGACTCTGAGTTTTGTTAGAGTTTAGATGCATTTTCAGTTCATTCTTCTAAAACTCCAAAAGATTTAATGTTGGTTAAAGCAAATCATGGAACATGTTTTAGTTTGAGAAGTGGTACAAGGTCCTTGAAATTAATTGATTTATTGTGGTATATACTTAACAATTTGTGATTGTCAAGCCATTTTTGTTGTCATCATGCTTTCAGATAGTCATTGAAATACTGTAGTTTATATGAAACAAGCAGCATTGTACCTGTGGTGCCATTGTACGATAGCATGAGAGGCTAAAATCGCCCAGCATACCTCACAACATTTGAATACGGACATAAAATTGTGCGTAGTAGATAGTCAGGTAATGTTTCTATTCATTTGGCGATTTTGGCGACGATCGGGCCTGTGAAGGCTGAGGAAAATCCGTACGAATGCCCTCCTGCGCTGCAACATCGATCGGACAGACACAGAACGTGCATTATATAGTAGGAATATCTGAAAGTACAATTGTGATATGTCACTAATGTAGTTGAAACAGAACAATGTAGACAAATTGGGTATGTGTTGTGACCTGTACCAAGGACCAAGGGAGTTCCATAATTACGCAGACCTCCAGCCTTACAGCTACGTCTGGTCATGTTTTGACAGACACCCTAAAGCTGCTGAAAGATGCACGGTGAAAAGTTTTTTCCTGGTGTTTGTCTTCATTACCTTTCATTTTTCTTGTCATCGCACTCTTACACAAATGCATTGAAAAATTTCAGTGACTGCCGGTGGGAAAGCAAACATTTTTTTTTTTTCTGACAGCATGTCAACAATCGAAGCTTTCAGTATTGTCAATGTTTTTTGTTTTTTTTTCTTTTTTCTATTTCAGGCCGTCTCAACAAGATTATATTTAGTTACTGCTCAGTGTCGTCAAGGGTTGTCTAACGTCAAACCTTTTTTAAATCTCAGCACAATCGCAGCTGCATTGTGGTGTTTGCAGCTTTCAGGACAGCTCTTAAAGAATATTTACAATACCAGAGATGTGCTGTGAATTCTTTCCTGTTATTAATTACTGTCAACGCTGCAAAGATGAGCCGTGGTTCATTTCCTCATCTTTTGGTCCATAGAGTTCCATAATGAAAAGCATATGGTCAAACGCAAGCTTTTCTGCACCAGTGCATGCGCTTCAGTCTGCCAAAAAGCCATTAAATATGTTAAATTGTGGAGGGGACAATGGAAGTTGTCAGCAGTAGCCATGCCAAGGTGAAGCAGATGTGTCCATTCACGATGGCTTGAGTCTTGTCACAAAAAACATACCACAAATATTTATGAAACCACAATTTTTTTTAAGTTTCTATATAAAAATGCCAAAAACACTTGTTCAGCACTGGAGAAATACCTCATTAATTAACTGGCTCATGTTATGATATTATGGTGATGCTTTTTTGTGTAACAGCTACTTTGGCATACACCACTGTAGCAATAGCTAGATGTGATTACCTGTGTGGAATTAGACTTTTATTCAGCTGTGTGCCAAATGTTTCACATTCATTAAATAAAACTATTCCATTAATGGTGCAGCCATAAAAATCCGTACCAACTGTTCAAAAATTTGTAACCACCATTAAGCTTGAATTGTCTGAAAATGTGGATACAAAATATTTAGGATAAAGTCAATGTCAAATATTTTGTTTTCAAGGGGAATGATGTGTAGCCCAATTAGTTTTCCTTCTGATTTAGAATGTCTGTCAGGAAAAACCCAGTCTTTGTGTAGTTTTTTTTTTTGTTTGTTTTTTTTTTTTTACAACTTAATCATTTTCCCATATCAACAACATTGACATCATTAAAGCATTTCTTACAAAAGTTGTGAACTTACCCCCCAACCTATAGGTGTCATCTTTGTGTAGTTTTTGATAGAATTGGGTTTGTTCATGTCATTTATATGTAGCAAACGTGGCTATTTAAGGATATGAAGATTTATTTCGATCAAACATATGTAGAAATGTACAGATATTAGTACAAAATGAACCTGTCACCTTCAGTAATAACGCCAGATTACACATGAAATGCATGTTCCTATATCACATGAGAACATGCCAAATCATAAGTAGATAGAGCTGGGAAGTATGGCCAAATGTCAAATCTTGAATAGTATGAATTTTTATAAAATAAAAAAAATTCAGTGGAATGTTTATGATTATAATTAATGTTTTCTGGCTACCTGAGCTAACAACAAATATAATTAAAAAATACTCTGTCTTTACTAGAAGCATATGCTGTATTTGACAAAACACATTCACAGTTAATATATTACAAGAAGCAAACAGGTGGCAGTTAGATATTTTTATTGAGCAAGAAAGAACTTCAGAGGAATAATCTTTATTTGATAATGATTTAGACATTCTGACATTCATGAATTTCAGAATGCAAAATCTTGATTAATAATTTGATATGTTGCCCAGCCCTAGATGTAGGTTAAATACATTATAGACCATGAATAAGTGCATTGAAGCATGAAAATAGAAACAGTTTGATGGTTCAGTATAGATACAAATCAGTATATAAGACACGGCCATTATTTCTACTCTAACATTAACTTCACCTCCAACAAAACAATGACCTGAAACATACATCTGAGTTCTGTAAAGGTTATTTAGAGAGAAAACAGTCAGCTGGAGTGTTATCAGTCATGGAACCTAAACCTTACTCAACTACTCTACTAACTAAGACTACGTTCAGACAGCAGGTCTTAATGCACAATTCAGATTTTTAGGTGAAATCAGATTTTTTTGTGTGTTCGTTCATACTACACGTTAAATGCGACTTCTATCAGCTTTGAGTATGAACTGAATGCGACCCTGAAGTGACCCACATTCACAAAAGAGGTCCTAAGGTAATACATGACCAGCAGGTACGCACTGGGTTTATTTCCTGCCACTCTTCCTCCTGGGATGCAGAATTGTGACATTTGTCACATTTCAATGACCTAAAGGTTTGATAAATGCGACCTGACCATTCAGACTGAAGTCACATTGCAAAATATCTGATACGTATCGGATTTAGGACCACATATAAAAGTGGCTTGAGTCAGATTTGAAAAATATCGGATTTGTGCTGTTTAAATTGTCTGTAACAGATCGGATACAGGTCACATATGGGCAAAAAAAAATCAGATTTGGCCACATTTGCCTGCAATCTGAACGTAGTGTAAGTGTTTGCTCCTGGAGGTTTCTGTAAATTGGCTCAAGAGTCTGGGTTAGACCAGCTCTAAATGTAAAGTGTTATGAGATAACTTTTGTTATGATATGACACAACAGGGTGTCCCAAAAAAATGCATACACACTTTAAATAATTGTAAAGTAGGTGTTTATTAGAATTCCTTTAATTTTCAAAATGTAATAGAATTTACAAACATCATTTTAGGGCTGTACAATTAATCGAAATTCAATTACGATTTTGATTATTACACGCAACGATTACAAAAATTATGTAATTGAGAAAAAATGATTATTCATTTTGAGTTTTAATTCACGCGCACGCAAGCTACCATGAGCTGCTCTGCCCCGCCCCCCCTCTAAGCTACTGCTGCCAGCTAGCCGGCAGGTCCACCCCAAGAGGAAAGTTGGACCTAGCGGTCTGGAAAAATGGCAGGAGAATCACAGCAGAAGTGCTTGGTAGACAAAAAAGGCAAGTCAAATTCAATTTTATGGAATCACTTTGGGTTTCATGAAGAAGACGAAGAGCAAAAACACATCACGTGCAAAAGTGTTTCGTAGTTGTGTCCGCGCCGACCGGTGACACAACAAACCTTTTTAACCATCTAAAGTTTAACCACCGCGACCTTTATCATCATTTTATGAAAAACTAAAACATAAAAACAACTCCGTCTAGAACTTCGTCCGCAATGCAATCTTCAGTCTTCGAATCTCTTTACGCTGCAACTCCCGTATTAACCTAACCCTACCCCGTATAACCCTAACGTGCATATTGTGTAGATGGCTGATGTATACAGAAGGCCTTAACTGAAACCTCACGGCACGCCACTGAATTTACTATGTTTCATACTACATTGAACATACTTGAATTTATAATTTGCACTTTACGTGTTTTTTTTTTTTTTTTTGCTACAGTTCTATGGCAAGGCTATAGCAGTTTAATTCCAGTGCATTATTTGTTTACAAAAGGAAACATACTTGAGTTTACAGTATACTTATTTGCATTCAAAGATTTTTTTGTTTCGTACAAAAGTGAACATACTTTGTTTTAGTGGTTAAAAGCTTATTTATGTTTAAAGAGTATATGTTACATTGTTTTGCAAGAAAAAAAATAAACAACTTTACGGTTAACAAATAATTGTTAATAATCGTGATTTCAATTATTGCTAAAATAATCGTGATTTTTTTTTTTTTCTATAATCGAGCAGCCCTACATCATTTTATTGTTTTGTCACAGCCTGTTCTCAAACTGGCATCTGTTCGGGTCCAGACACTGCTGACAGCGCCAAGCAATGGAATTGCACACATCACAGCACTATTCCCTTGGTAATTGTGTGCATTCATGTTCAATGGCTGCTCTCAATTCAGCGACTGTTGCAGGTCTCATAGTGTAGACTTTGTCTTTTAGGTATCCCCATGAAAAAAAGTCAGTGGTGTGAGGTCTGGTGAACTTGCCAAACAGGTGGATGGGACAGAGGGGTTTTGTTGAATACCTTCCACGTTTACCAGACCTCACACCACTAGACTTTTTTTTATGGGGATACCAGCAGTGTCTGGACCAGAACGGATGTCAGTTTGAGAACAGGCAGTGACAAAACAATAAAATGATGTTTGTAAATTCTATTACATTTTGAAAATTAAATGAAAATTAATAAACACCTACTTTACAATTATTTAAAGTGTGTATACATTTTTTTTTGGGACACCCTGTATATAAATAAATTTGATTTGATTTGATTTTACTCTGAGATGAACTGGATCGCAATGTCAGAAAGAATTATTCAACAAGCCAAGAGCACCTTTGGCAAGTTTTACAAGTAACATGGCAAAAGAATTTCAGCTGAATATTTGGAGAAACTGTCCAGATGGTAGTTGATGTGGAAAACTCTTATAGCTGCAAGGAGGATTTTGTTCAAAGAAAATGAGGTCTAACTGTTTTTTGGAAATATATCTGTACCTGACATGCATGTAAGTATCTCAAAACCGGTAAAAGGCCAATTTTTAATGGCCAACTGCTCCGTAGTATGTGTCAAGCCTCCAGCTTTTCTTACATTCATGCCTGTCAGATGTTTGGTAATCCATTTTACATCTATGACATACTCCAGGCAGTTTATTTACTCGATGGTTTGGAGTGCCTCGGTAGAAAAGCTTTTACTTTTATTGGTCAGTGTAATCCTGCAGGACCTTTGTGCACATTTAACAAAACTCAGTCAGAGGAGAACTCTTGTCATGAGAAAGAAAACAAAATACCAGGCTTGATGTAGGCATGAGTCAGTATTTGGTTTTTGCATCAGCTGACTTTGACTAAGTGGACATATTAGTCTGAGTAGAGTGGTTTAAGAACATGGTGCTACTGCAGTGCTTGCATGTTACCAAGTATTAGTCCATGTGCTTTCAGTTTTTATCCTACTTTTATGAAACCTCCCACACTATCCTTCAGCCAACAGCTCATGTTGCTTGTTTTTTTGACGCAAACTGCATTGTTTTGAGAAATTGTCAAGGCAAGAAAACATCACTATTGTTACTAATCTTTTTCAGAATGACAAAGATGTACTGACATAACGATACATGACGATTATTCAAACACATGTTCAGAGGAGCTGCAGCAGTCGGGCTAGAAAAGATAATGATTCAACACACCTTCCTGTTTGTGTTCCTCTTTACCCAACACCTGAGCATATATCATGCCCAAGTGCTGCTCAAATGAATGAAAATACCTTTGCTTTTATAAGTGCTTTTTAAGTGCTTTTTAATAACTGTGGGGAGCATTACTTGGGATGTCATTATTTCTGAGCTGTTTTCTCACACTTCACAAACATTCATGAAGCTGAATGCAAAACTTTACTCTTTAGAGAGCTAGTTTTATACTCTGTCAGATACAATATATACGTATTGATGTTGCTATCAAGAGATGCCTTTCAGAATATATCCTTGATTTACTGACTTGTTGTTTTGCTTGATTGCTGTTTAAACTGGGTCGAGGTTATATATATAAAAAAATGCATGTTTTCTAGTCCTTGAAGAATATAAAATCTTCACCACCTAAACAGAAATGCCATATCTGCCCACCCCCCATATTTATTATCTGGTATTGTGCTTATATGAGAAACTCTGAAAGATTTTTTTTTTTTTTTTTTTTAGTTTTTCATCACATTTAAAATCAGTCAAGATGTTTTAACTCTGTTCGGCTGTGTATGTCAGCCCTGTGATGAATTGGCAACACACCCGAGGTGTACCTTGCCTTGGCTCATTGGCAGGTGGGGTATGTCCAGGCACTCCCATGACCCTCTGGAGGAATAAGCAGTTCAGAAAATGAATGGATGGATGAAAGTTTTAGCTCTGAAGAGGGCTGTCATTAAGAGGTGGCTTCAGCCTTGTCATATACTAACACCTTATGCTACCCCACTTCTGGGACAGATGAGTCTGTCTGGAACGGTTTTGCGATAGTCATCTGAACACGCTGTTCACCCATTAAGAATATCTTCCTCTTGGCAGCAGGACCAGCAGATAAGAGGCTGACTGGACACTCTTAGGGCTAACTAACTGTGACACTGTAGATGGGCAGAGGATAGACATTCAGACCATATAGAAATCCAGGGCTCATTTAAGCTACATGCTCGGTCTATAACACTTACTGTGAATGCACAATGTACGATAGATTAGCCCCCTCCTCACTTTGCAAGTGTAATTTCCACACAAGTATATATTCAGTACATTGACCAGAAACTTGAGGAAAAATGTCTTCTTTTTTCTTTAAATTATATGAGAATTAACAAAAAAAAAATACATATACAAAGAAGATAGAGAATTGTAGAAGAAGTAATACATATTTAAAAGTCAAAACAAGTCTCAAGACAGCCCTCAGTACTTAGGAAGCACTGATATATTGGTAGAACATTGCTATCGGCTGAAATAGACAACAGTGGTAGGCCTATATGTTCATCTATGAAGCGCTTCCAGGTAAACTTCCTCAATACTCCAGACTATTCTCTCGGTCGGCTGTAGTAGTTACCATCTGTATAGGTATAGGCATATAAAAGGTCATATCACCAATGGAAGTGGCTGATGCGTATCTGTTGTGTTACATTAAAGGCTTTTTCATAAGAATTATGATTGAACTTGTGTGTATTCTTAGATAATGAAGGACTGGAAGACTTTGACGGAGCTTAATATAGTATTTTGACTTAACAATGTTCACAATAATATAGAAATATAAGTTTTCAAAATAAAAAATCCTAAAGTTATGCCAAAGTTGCCAATGTACTGGTTTGAGGAGATAGGCACTGAATCTATTCATACCAAAAGTCCAGCAGATTTATGCAAGTCACTCTGCTGGTCTCAAGTAAGGAGGAAAACCAACACCCTGGGCCGTGATGTGAGTGATAAGATGAGTGATGAGATGAGTTGGGATGAGAAACACTAAGAAACAACTTTTAGAGTCAAAGAAAGTAATAAAGTGATAAAAAATTAGAAACACTGTTGCACTGTTTCTCCACTGGACACAGCTCTAAAGGAAAAGATTTTAGTTTGATGCTGCAATTACTGCATTTCTTCTGCATGGATGAGTTTGATTATGATGTTTATGAAGGTGTAAAGTTAGTATGCGATGGTATTCCCTTTACATTCACTGTTGATCCATGTTTCAGACTAAACCAGTGTTTTTCAACCTTGGGGTCAGGACCACATGTGGGGTTGCCTGGAATTCATATGGGGTCACCTGAAATTTCTAGTATCGATTAAAAAAAAAAAACACAAAAAAAAACATACTAATAAAAAAATCTATGGCGAGTTGAGAGAGGCAATCACAATCCATAAAACATGAAGCTGAAACTGAAGCACTGTGGTACTGTTTATCTCTCAAATGTTCATTGTGGTCGGTTTCAGATGCTGCAGCTCTTTCATAATTCATAGTTTAAGTTATTGTTTGTTCAGTATTAATTGTCAGCCTTGTAAATCCAAGCTGGACTGACTGTACATATCCTGACCAAGGAAAATAAAATTCTCACTTTGTGCAGTAATCTACACCTGGCTTTTCTGCCTCTGTCCATTATAATATATATTATATAGACTAAATATCATCTAAAATTAAAAAAAAAAAAAAAAAAGTCTCCGTTTTGAATGTCTGGGGTCACAGAAATTTGTGATGTTAAAATGGGGTCATGAGCGAAAAAAGGTTGGGAACCACTGGGCTAAACTCTGACAGTGCTCACCGTGTTTGTTCGATTCCAAACAGATCTTTAGTCCATCTATTGACAACACAAACCATACAGAAAACAGCGGTGATTTGTGGTTTGGCTGTGGCTGTTTTCTGTCTAAAAACAGAGCTAAGCTAACAGAGCTATCAGTTGACACAACACATGAAGATTATAAGACACAGTGTTATTTTGACTGACCATGAAAATAACCACCTGTGAGTTTTAGTTTGAAGGAGAAAACTTGATGAAACCATAATATAGATATGTGTAAACAATGTGTTTCATACTTTACTTGGTGAGTGATACAGCCTGTGGATACATACAGGGTGGGGAAGCAAAATTTACAATGAACATTTAGTTGTTTTTTCTCAGCAGGCACTACGTCAGTTGTTTTGAAACCAAACATATATTGATGTCATAATCATACCTAACACTATTATCCATTATTATCCATACCTTTTCAGAAACTTTTGCCCATATGAGTAATCAGGAAAGCAAACGTCAAAGACTGTGTGATTTGCTGAATGCACTCGTCACACCAAAGGAGATTTCAAAAATAGTTGGAGTGTCCATAAAGACTGTTTATAATGTAAAGAAGAGAATGACTATGAGCAAAACTATTACGAGAAAGTCTGGAAGTGGAGGAAGCAACAAAAAACGTACCAAAGTTTTTATTAAAGCTCTCAAATCCAAAATCCTAAAGGGTCCAACCAAATCCATGAGAAAAATGGCAATTGAGCTTGAGGTAGACAACAAGACCATTAGAAATGCAGTAAAATAAGATTTGAAGTTAAAATCTTACACAAGAACACCGAAACACTTGTTGACAACAGCTATGAAGGAAGAGATTGGAAAGGTGCAAGAAAATTATTACATGGTTCAAGAAAAAGTCCTCTATTGTAACGATCTTTTCAGATGAAAAGATCTTGACTGTCGATGCTGTTCTGAACCGCAGAAATGACAGATTTATCGCAAAATCTCCTTTGGTGTGACGAGTGCATTCAGCAAATCACACACTCTTTGACGTTTGCTTTCCTGATTACTCATATGGGCAAAAGTTTCTGAATAGGTATGGATAATAGTGTTAGGTATGATTATGACATCAATATATGTTTGGTTTCAAAACAATTGACGTAGTGTCTGCTGAGAAAAAACAACTAAATATTCATTGTAAATTTTGCTTCCCCACCCTGTAAAACTGATTTGTTGGTGGTTTTGGTAGTTACCTCCGCCAAGGAGGTTATGTTTTTGCCAGGGTTTGTTTGTTTGTCTGTTCGTTAGTGTGCAACATAACTCAAAAAGTTATGGACAGATTTTGATGAAATTTTCAAGGTTTGTTGGAAATGGGATAAGGAAGAAATGATTAAATTTTGGTGGTGATTGGGGGTGGGGGGGCCCACGGGGGGGGCCATTTCCAGCAAACCCTGAAAATTTCATCAAAATCTGTCCATAACTTTTTGAGTTATGTTGCACACTAACGGACAGACAAACAGACAGACAGACAAACAAACAAACAAACCCTGGCAAAAACATAACCTCCTTGGCGTGGGGGGGGGCCCACAGGGGGGGCCACTGATCAGCCTTGGTGGAGGTCTGCGCTCTCCGAGTGCTTCTAGTTATATATGTGTTCTAGTATGCAACTTCCCCCTGCTGTTGAGAGTGTGTAATATCAATACTACATATAATCATATACCACATATATATCTTTATTACAGTTTAGTTTACTAATTTTTCATACATGATGAAGGTTTCCCAGGTACTTAACGGGGTATAAATTATACTATCAACAATGATCTGTCAACATTGACTGTCAGCCATATTGGTGTTTTAAAATATCAGCCCAGAATTTTGCAATTGTGCATCAATAGTTGGCGTGTATTTGCATCAGCTTGTCTGCTAGCTGCCATCTTCTGCAGTGCCCAGCTATAGGCCTCCTGTGTCTCGGCAGTGTTTACATTCTAATCTGTGTGATGAACTTGCTCGATAAGACCTCAGGCCATTCTTGCATCATCATGGGGAAAAGGAGGAGATCAGGGCTCACCGCCAGAGTCGCAGCAGCATAGGCGCTTTTCAGCAGCAGAGGACACATGGGCTAATGGATACTAAGTCTCCTGATGACGCAGCCACAGCACTTTTTCCTCCCTAGTGAATGCTGGGAGATGTCAACGCAGTCAAACAGCTAGAAAAATGGAAAACCCACTTCTGCAATAGCTCATGTGATTCTGTCATTTCTGGCTTCGTGCCACTCGTTGTCTGAGTGGAATGGTGTCCATAGCCCTGTTCATAAATACCACCAACATCAGTGTTTTCTGCTGTCTGCTCACATCAGCCTGTGGAAGCAGATGAACCACTAAAGGCTTTTCAAAGAAAACACCTAAGCCCTTTCAGATTGAATCGAAAAGAACATGTCAGCAAAATAGAGTACTAGGTCAAGGAAACATAAGTTGGAACAAGGATGTAATTACATTTTTAGTTGCAAAGGAAGACTTGAATTGTGCCAGTGTGCACTATGGAAATAATATTTTCTCCACTGCTTTCTGGCAAGTCTAAAAATCCACAGACTGTTGTAAATAAGATGTATAAATTCTGGGGCAGGCAGAAAATATGAAGCCCATGCTTTAACATTTTTCCTTATGTACATTGTTTCTCTGCAAGCAAGAGACACATCTACCATCTGAATGAATAAGATGAGGGTGAAATAATAATTTTTTCCAGTGCAGCTTGCTCATTTTAGGATCCTATATGTAAATGGGACCATTATTATTATTTAACAAAACAATAATATATCAGTAGCCGCACTAGAATGATATTAAATTGAATTGAATTGAATTAAATTATGCTTGATACTAGGAAACCATAATCATATTCCTCCAAAACTATGTTGAAAACATCAGCATATTGATGAGTTTTTATTATGTTACAGAAAAATAAGATGATTCTATGTTGTTTCTGTGACAGTGTTTTTAAGTGTTTAATACATTTTTTTTTTAAGAATTTCTATCCATTATGCTAATTCTTAATTATAGTGTCCACCATTTGTTGTTAATTTTCCATAACATGGCTTGACAAATATTTGACTCTGTGTTTTCTCAATTTTCACACCATCAGGGGTATTTAATGCATTTTTAATAGCATTTTTTTTAGCACTTTGCATAATCCTGAGGGACAGACAATGCTTGACTAATTGTTGAAACATAGGAGCTCATCTTCATGCTTTTGCATAAAGTATAACATGGATAATGACAGGGGAGCAGAGTTGAGTTAATGTCCACCTGTCAGCAGCTCTTCTTAGTGGTGTATCATTTGAGCCCGGCTGAACGACAAAAGCGAGCTGTTCCTGTTGATGTGTGTCTCTGTTTAAAAAGTGGCTTGAAGAAAGTATATCTTAATTGGCTCCTTTCCATCTCTGTTAAATTACACAGTGTCTGATGTTTTCTTTTTTTTGAGTTGGTTTTCAGGTTTGATGGTAAATCTGTTGTCTAATGTTCTGTCTCCTTAAGGTAGCATCTGCTTCAGATGCAGTCATGTAATGTAATGCAACTAAGGCTAATGTTACACTGTTCATACACCAAAAATTAAATCAGCTAAAAATATGCAGTTGAGTCCTCTGAGGCTGCAAATAGACGAGTGTGCCAGGACAAGTGTGTCACATTCAACATCACAAATGTACCTGAAACCAGGGAACTGTAGACAGCATCATGGACACCCCTTGGCAATATTACAGTGTTCACAGTTTTATAGTTTTTACTTGTATCTCTCTCTCAAACTCATCATTTCTTTCTTTATTTATTTAAAGGGGCAGTGCATATTAATGTACACCTAAATATAAATACACCAGAATAAGGCTATTTTTCATCTGCAGTCCTTGGCAGGTCAGAATTATAATGGCAAAAATTACAAATAACAAATACAATTTTTTATTTTATTTTTTTTAATTAACAACACAACAAAAGAAGTAGACAATTGGCACACCCTAATGACAGTAAAGCCTCAGTCACAAATGCCATTATGAATGACTGCGAACAATTTATGGATCATTTCGTACTGAACTTCTCAAGGTGGACTTATAAGAATGGTGTGTTTGTGGACCGTTCCTAAGTTCGTAGCCAGGTGAGTGATCTTGTCCAAGATTTCCCACAAGCGCAGTACAAAACCCCCTTTCGCAGGGCGCACTAACAAACGCCTTATGAACAACGTAAGACCAACGCACGATGTTTGTGGATCATGAGGCCTTTCCAGGACCCACATGTTCCTGCGGTGGCCGCAAGTAGATCAGAAGAACACATTACGTTATTAGGGGTCCCTTATGGCGTTCATACAAACGAACGCACAAACAGAGATTCGCACGTCTTTTTTAAGGTGGGTGTAAGGGGTTTCTATCTGCAGTAAGGTGTCATTTGTGCAGAATTCGTGGCATTCTTTGATGGATTGAATACAAATTTTCAAGAAGGAGTGAATGACTGGATTCAAACCATGGTGCAGAAGGGGAATAAAGTGTCTTATGAACAGAAAAATAAACTTGAAACAACACCAAATCTGCAGAGATAATGCAGTTATCAATAATCACCAAATTATGGTGAATATCTCTAATGCTGCAGTGGCTCCAGTGCTTCCACAACGGTTCAGAAAATGAATGAATGAAATAATGAATGAACAGTACTCTCAGATTAAACTATGTTAAGTTTTTTTGCAGAGTTGAAAGTGGACATGACTGCAGATGTCCACATGAACTTTGGTGATGATTGATCACTGTTCTGGGGCATTAATAGTTAGTCTGTTTTTTTTTTTTTGTCTTTTTTTATGAAGCACTTTAGAATGTCCCTCTTCTTCTGCTGCTGTCGGACCAAAACAGCAACCACAACTGCTGGATCTTCCTTTTCTTCATCTTGTAGCTGTAGAAGTTTCAGTCTTGTGGACATGATTACCATCTTAAATGCGATGATCACGACATGGGACTTTTAGTACACGGCCACTGTTTATATACCGACCTAAATATTCTGAAACAGCGTTAAGATCTTCCTACCATCGACTTGAGAGCACCGTGAGTTTCACGTAGGGCTGACGTACATTCACCTTACGACAAAATAATTCATGAAGTGGCCGCAAGTCCAAAGGAGGAAGGTCCTAAGGCACCCTTAAGAAGGTCGTGACAACTGTATGGTGTTCGTACGACACAAAATCACGTCATTTTCTCACGTGCTTGCATTTTGAATGTCAGTTGTACTGACTTCATAAGACTGCCGTAAGAAACTACTGCTCCCTCCACGGATGTCTACGAGTATCTACGAACTCCAGGACTCAAACCGGGGGATTCGTACGAAACCACCGTTTGTAAGAAGCTTTGTGACTGAGGCTTAACAAACAACACTGAGAAGACACAGAGAAGCGTAAAATTAGTGCCAACAGATCTTGTTTCTTTTCAGCCGCTTTTTGGATTGTCTTTAAAATGGTTACATGTAGTACAGTCTCTTATTGGAGCTGGAATCTCTTTCCAAACCTCATTACCTCTGACTGATAACACCTGTTTACTGAAGACTGTGTATCTAAGTGGTACTGCACAGTCACTTCTGGTGGAGGCTCTGGTTATTCTCCCACTGGTGCTGGATTTGAACATAATGAACGCCCCCGGAGGCGGTGGAGCAAGTCCATGCAAGATTTTATAGACAGAGCAAGCAAACCACAATTTCTTAAAATTTTCAAAACTTAGAATATTGTATTTTTGGAGTATTGGGCGATGATGGAAGTGCCATTTGAACGAGGATAAATGGCTAATATATAGTAGTTGACATAAGGTAATGGGAATGCTGTGAGGGCACGAAGAAGGTCTGCAAGCCATGGAATAGATGTGTAAAGAAAAAAAAAAAACAATGTTTCACTTGCGACTTTCATCACACCTTCATTACAGTATATCTATCACTCTGAACTTAACCATACCTAAATAGTACAGTGGTCTATAGCAGTGGTTCTCAACCTTTTTTCAGTGATGTACCCCCTGTGAAATTTTTTTTTCAGCCAAGTACCCCCCAACCAGCGCAAAGCATTTTTGGTTGAAAAAAATTACTTAAAACAGAGTGCTGTGCCATCAGTGTCTGATTTATTAAACTTTGGAACTCCATTTGTTGTGGTCTCTCTTGAACTATTTGGAAATAAAAACATATAACTAAAAAAAGAAAAAAAGAATTAGCTTAATTATAAATAAAGATACGTGCACATAAAAATAATTCTCAACATGAAGTGTCCTCCTTTGGGATCATAGTAAAGATCTGTTCTCAAAAACATAACATAATAATCTTCAAGATACAGGTGGAATTTTGCCGGCTCTGCTTTGGCCTTCTTTGCCACTTGTCCCTCCATGTTTTCAAAAGAATTACGCTTCAACCACGACTCCATTGTTTGAGTTTTCAAGTGATCAACAGGCGATGCTAGGTGGTATATGACAGGTTGGGTCGAACCATCCTGGTATGGGGGAGACTCTGGGTTTTTAGGATGATGAAAGTGAATAGCATATTGAATATAAAATTCATTTTATTAACTTATATATTTTCCTGAAATATTTAATTAATTTAATAATTATTTTTAAAGGATTTTTGCATGGATGCTACTTTTTAAATATATTTTAAAATCTCACGTACCCCTTGGAGTGCCTTCACGTACCCCCAGGGGTACGCATACCTCCATTTGAGAACCACTGGTCTATAGAATGTACATTTAGCAGGGTCAGCTAAAGCCGTCAAAACCTTTGAAAATAGCATCAATAAATAGTAGTTCAGGTTTTATAATATCTCAGTTTCCACATTTTGTCCAAGCTGCTGGGTTAAACCCCAGAGTCTCAGTGCAGAGAACCAGATGAAAGACCAAGTGTTGTTCAACCTCTAGCCTCTACACAAAGGCTCTGCTCAGGCTTTGCATTAACATCGATCCAACCAATCCAGTCATAGGTGGACAGCTACATTGTAAGATCTGTACCCATTCTGTAGTAGCATCCAAGGACGTGTTGAAGGACTGACTACTGAGCTGTCATATTCTATCTAATGTGCCATTCAAGTGTTTTGCAGATACATTAAATTTTCACAACAAGTACTTAGTGTGTGTGCTTTTACCTGAACAACATTCAACCGTTGCCACTTTTTTATTATTCTCTGTCAAGAAAATCAGCTCATACGATCACATAGATATTGATAAAATGTTTTGAACACTTGAAGATTTCATCGTTGCTACAGTGTGGGTCATGGAAGTAAGCCAGTGAAAACACAGAGTACGCTGTCATGTCAATATTTAAGGTGTATAGATCTAAACAATCTGTGGTACAACATCAACTCTTCATTGTAAACAGAGGAATTATACTTTCAGGTCACATAACCCCTTTAAGCCTTTTTTAGCTGTATATGCGGGGCGACCTTGGGCTAGACAATTCACCCACCTTGTCTCCAGTGTCATTCACACTGGTGTATGAATGTGTGTGAATATTCAGGAGTGGTTGGAGGGGCCGTTGGTGCAGTTTGGCAGCCATGCTTCTGTCAGCCTGCCCCAGGGCAGCTGTGGCTAAAAAAGTAGTTTACCACCACCAGAGTGTGAGTGTGAATGTATGAGTGAATAAATAATGGATCCATTATACGCACTTTGAGTATATGTTAATAGAAAAATGCTGTATAAATCTAAACCATTATTATTATTTACACCTCATACAATAGATCAAACTAATGAGGGAAAAGAAACACATTTCATAGGTTCAAGTGGTAATATAACTCACACTAAAATATGAAATTTGGTCATTCTCATTTAGGTTGGCCAAATGATGGGTAATGAAGCATGGCCATTGTTAAATATTTGTAACAGGAAAGAACTCCAGTAGCACCTGTCTTCTAAAGGGTGTATCAAAAAAAAAAACTATACATTTTGAAAAATTACCCCCAGTTCCTCATTAGATAGTTTTTGGAATTTTCTGTTATGGTCATTGGTAGGTAGGAGATTAGTGGATATTTGTCCAAATTTACAGACAAAGGTCATGGGAGGGACAATGGGCATCCATCTTGTTTTCCCCAAAATTACCAGGTTACAGCATTAACACTTTGGCCACCATGTCAATTTCATTTCTTTACCCATGGCAGCTGTTCCTGCCTTTCAAAGTTAATTCAACTTGTTTAGGCCTGAAAATGTCACTGAGGACAGGCCAAGTTAGAGTAGGGTTAACCCTAACCCTAACCATATCCTTAACCCTAACCCTAACTGCTACTTCACGCAAACTAGTTTTAACTTGGATTGCACAATTTGCCCCTGCTCACTCATGCATGAAAACCTGGGTCTGTAAATTTAGACAAATATCCACCAATCCCCTACCTACCGAAGTCCATAAAAGAAAATTCCAAAAATTATCAAATGCGGAACTGGGGGTAATTTTTCAAAATGTATATATCTTTTTGATACACCCTGTAGAACAGTTTCATTAAAGCTAGAAAAATACATAACACGTTTGCAAGCGTTCCTTAACAGCTACCAGTTCTTGTACTCGTCATCTTCTGCTTATCTGGGTCTGGGTCATGGGGGCAGCTACCTCAGCAGAGAAGCCCAGACAGCCCTCTCCCCATCCACTTCCACCAGCTCTTCCAGGGGAATCTTGAGGCGTACCCAGGCCAGCTGAGAGATATAATCCCTCCAGCGTGTCCTTGGTTGGCTCTGAGGTCTCCTCCCAGACGGAGATGCCCGAAACAGCTCCCTAGGGAGGCGTCAAGGAGGCATCCTCATTAGATGCCTAAACCACCTTCACTGGCTCCTCTCGACATGGAGGAGCAGTGGCTCTATTCTGAGTCCCTCCCAGATGTCTGAGCTCCTCACCCTATCTCTAAGGCTGAGCCCGGCCACCCTGTGGAGGAAACTCATTTTGGCCGCTTGTTCTTGCGACCTCGTTCTTTCAGTCAGTACCTAGAGCTCATGACCGTAGGTGATGAGCTCTAACCCTCATGCACTACTAAGGGAGTAAAGAAATGCTTTGTTCGCACTCAATCATTAATGTCATTTCACGGTTTTAACAATTTATTCCAGTCTGCTACAAGTTTTTTTGTTTTGTTTTGTTTTTTGTTTTGGGGGGGGGGGGGGGGGGGGGTGTCCCAGAACCTTTTGCTTTGTTTCTAAACTGTTAAATATTTAGCTGCTACTCAGTCAATCCATCAAAACACTAGATAAAACCCAAAATGAGGTTGTAGGTTGACAGTGAGTGTCTCTTTGGGGGTTGATGTTGTTAGACATCGCAGTAATAAAATTTTAAACAAATGGTTTTTGTTTTTCGTGTTCTTTATCAGGGGTTGTTTTTATTTGACAGCTGAAAGTAAGGAAGAGATATGAAACAAGGTCAGATGGAGGAGAATGATAAAACACTCCTTTATAGGGTGAACATCTTTATATTAATACTTTAAGTACCATGAATTCACTATGAAAAACATTCAGTCTTTTCCAGTGTGTTCCCACTCAAGGTTTTCTTTTTCGTATTGTCATATTTTGACCTCTTGTCTGCTTGATAAATATTAGAAGATGCTCATCTGAAATTAAGTGAATTTGTTGAAATTACGATGACCTATGATGTGACCTTTAAAGACCGCTCTCATTCTTTCTCTTTTCCCTGAAACCACATGAAAACATGAGTGAAAACAAAGGAATGCCGACTGGCTCGTTAACTGCCTCCCACTCAGTCTTACTATATGTAGCTTATAGGTTTGAGCATAAGCTGCACACTGACCTTTTGTCAAACACATTCTTCCTTCAGTAGAAATGTTGATTATAAATCATACACACCCACAAAGACTGAAAATCTGTTCTTGCACTTTGTCATCTACGGAACACTTTGTTTTGTCGTGACTTAATGTAATTAATTCAGTTTGTTTCCAGAACTATTAACAACCACATACTCTTACAGATACCTAATTAATGCGACTTTGAGGTGATTCAGTAAATCCACAACTACACAATCATGTGCTAATCACACTTAACAGCTGAATTTTAAGATTGTTAGGTAAAATTTCCAAGTTTACAGAATATCCATCCTGCACATCAAAAGGTTGATCTTACTTTTAAGTCATTTTTTTTATGCAGTTTGTCCAAACCATTCTTCCATACTAAGCCACAATTTAGATCAAACGTTTCATATACTCTGATAACATTCTCTGCAATTTGTAGTTAATATCTAAATGCTTAGATGCATCAAAAAGCCTCTGTACTGAAGTCTCTCTGAGTAGTCGATTCAAAGAAAAAGTGCCCAGGCCCATGTAAATCACTCATCCAGTTGAAGAGCAGAATCTTGATAATGCTTTCTGCTAGATTTAAATTTGTCTCTCATTTCTTTATTTTTCTTTCACTGCAACTAGGATCCACTTAATAACAACCAGTATGAAACGCTGATGCTGCTATGAAATTTCCTGTTTGTGTCACCAAAATGAAAACTCTTTCTTTGTGCCTCCTCTCCTCCCTTGTTGTCATGTACAAAACAGTGTGAGCAGGAAAAATGTTTTTTCTGATACTCCAGTTGTGTGGATATGAGCGTATGGCTCAGGGGTAAATGAAACACTCATCACTCTAGATTTATGGACCAGAGATGGCACCGGCACAGCGCGTCAACGGCTCACTGCGGATGTGGCGTGTGAGAAGACAGGAGGGGAAAATGCAGGGGACTGAAATGTGCTTTGAGTTAATGGGGTACATACTGCTCACACAGCAGCAGAAAGTTCTGCAGCAAACAAGAAGGACACACTATTTTGGCTCGAAGGCTGGCTTTTGATGATGTTGAAAGATTGTTTGGGCTCCCTAGTTGGCAATTGGGTGGAAACATGCTGATGAGAGAGTGTAGGCTGTTTGATCTGTGTGCTATAACCATTACCTGAAATGGCTAGTTATAAATCAAAATTTAGGCTGTTCGGGGAAGGTAGTTTGCACTCTGACAGCAAAGGAAAACAGGACATTACAGTAATGATGAATGTACAGCATGAGCTTTGACAGATATTCTAACATGGTTTTGTTGTTGAAGCGTTTATTGCAATAGCGACTGAAACTTGCCGCAAACAAAGTAAATAGCCCACCAAACCTTCCCCTTTGCACAAATTTATACTTAGTGCTTGAATTTTGTTTTTATTTTCACTGAGCTTTTGGATTATTTGCCTGGAGAACCTGTTGCCTCTCACTTAAGATTCAATGAGAATTTGTACTCTTTACCAGGGAAAATGTCAAATATCCGTGCAGTGAGGAAGAGGCAACAGCTGAATAACTTGGTTGCCATGGTAACGGAGCTAGCCAGGCCAGGAAACACCGTTGTGGATTTCTGCAGTGGAACGGTACGTGTATTCTTCTGTCAGTCCAAATATGCATCTGTATTTTACACTCAACCTCCAAGCAGCTATTTCACATATTCTCCCTCTTTTCCATCTTTGAAGGCCTTTTATTATCGACCACATGCACAGATAGACTGTTCGAGTACACTCATGAAAATTTATACTCAGGGTAGGAGCTGCATAACTAAAGGGTCAATAAATGGCACAAAAGGGCAGCTCTAATCATACCTCATATTCATGCCCTCTGTACGTGTCATACATTCCTGTTGTGCATTTTTATTTTGTTTTGTTTCTCTTTTTCATTTTGTTTCTTAGGGGCATGTAGGAATTGTTCTGGCTCACGCTCTTCCAGATTGCCAGGTAATGCATGTTTATTTGAGTACATGTTTGTCTACATATACATAACCTTGAAAAAGAAAGCACACTTTATTTGAATTCAGTGGTTTAACGTATCAGGACATAATTAAAAGCATCTGGTCCATACAAGGTTATAAAATTATTTAAATGTAACAAGTAAAAGTCACCTGCAACGTTGTTTTGAAGAATATATAAGGTAACGTAAGCTACGGCTAGCACTGATAATTAACCCTTTCATGTACGAATTATGAGAACCTTAATCGAAAATTTTTCCTGAGTGTTTTTATTCCTCTTTAGGCATGAAAAAAACAATGCGATTGAAAATTTTCTTCTGAAAAATAAAACAAAATAAGTAAATAAAATAAAAATAATCTAAAAAATGTTAAAAAATACATAAAAAAATAATGAAAAAAAAAAAAATCTTATGAACCTATTTTTCTTGAAGTTGCAAAAATGTGCACTCAGCTGGACACCACATGTTTAATTTTTGACGCACAGAAACATGTATTTACTGATAAATTGTGTGAAAACTATGGGGAGGGCTTGTGATTCTGGGGGTTTATGCTCAGGAGAGATCTACATAATGTTACCAATTCATGTCAGAAAAGATATGTAGTGTCTTAAAACTTTAATAAAGATGTGTGCAAAAAAGAAAAAAAACAACAAAAAGAACAAAACCCATGAATATACAAGAGAACAGCTGTAGAATAGCTGTCCACTGTAGTGACCAGTATGCATGAAAGGGTTAAGTACTAACGCTACACAGTATGCACACCACAGCCAAACTTCCGCAAACTGCAACCCACAACTTAACCAACATAAACAGCCCTCCACTGTAAACTAACACTGACTTAGCGTGACAAATGATACACACACAAGCATCTATTAATGATTAAATACCATTAGCAGTCGACATTAGCTGATAGCAGTTGTTACACACCAATGGACTGTGTGCTCCTGTCGATGGTGAACAGATCAATGAACAGATTGACTAGAATAGGTCGCGGCCGCCATATATAACCTTAGGCATCCCCGCCTGCTCATAAATATAATTTGTCAGACTTATTTAACCATAATATAAACATTAGTGTTATCAATAAATTAGACAAGAGATATGTAAACATTTAAAGAACTTAAAGAAACCAAACAGTGACTATTTCCAGCAGTGAAGTTATTTGGACCCATTTACTTAGTCTTAACAGTTTTACCATATTACCTGGAAGTCTTAACATCAACTGTAAGACAGCACACCCCAAATTCCACTGTGTCATTATTTGTTCAACAAAAGTGAAGCCAAAATGCAGAAACAGCTTATGAAATACAAAGTACACCCTTACTGCTTCCATAGGAATTAAGAGTTTAAGTAGCAACAAGGAGCTGTTAGACAAACACTCATGTTTTATCAATCATCACCAAGCATGACCACCTCCATAAAAGCAGATGTTTTTGCAGTCTGCTGGTGTGGGGTGTTCAGGTGGTTGTTAGCACAGTACCAAGAAAGAAATACTTCAGCAATGAGCTTAGAGAAGAAATTCTTGGAGCCAATCAAACTGGTATATTTTGTAAGGCCATTTCCAAACAAGTTGTAATCCATCCTTCTACTCTGAGAAAGATCATTCATAACTAGATAATATTGAAGACGGATGCCAATCTTCCCAGGAATGGACATCCCATAAATTCACCCCAAGGTCAGACTTTGCAATGCATCAAAGAAATTGTGAAAAACCCAAGTGCTACATCTCAAAATCTACAAGCCTCAAGCATGTTAAACATGAATGATGAAGACATTGCAATTAGAGGAAGACTGAACAAGTATGGGATGTCCAGTTTTCTTTGGAAAGGTTCCCAGGAGAAAGCCTCTTCTGTCTAAAAAGGACACGATAGAGTGTCTTAGGTTTGCAGAGTTGCATCCGAAAAAACTTGGAACAGTTTCGACAAGACCGAGGTGACGATGTGTGGCCACAATGCAGTGCCATGTTTTGTGAAAATTCAACACAATATTTTAGCAGGAACGCCTCACACTAACTGTCAAACACTGTAGTGGAGGTGTGAGGATTTGGGCTCATTTTGCAGCCACAGCGCCTGAGCACCTCGCAGTCATTGAGTCGACCATGAACTCCTCTGTCTACAAGAGTGTGCGAAACCATCCATCCAACAGCTAAAGCTTGGCTGAAATGAGGTCATGCAACAAAACAAGGATTCCAGGCACACCAGCAAATCTACAACAGAATGGCTGAGAATGGAAAGAATCAAGGTTTTGCACAAAGTTCAGACCCCAGTCTGCTTTGGCAGGACCTTAAGAGAGCTGGGCCAAATTACTCCATAACAATGTGAGACACTGATAAAGTTACACAGAACAGGGTTGGTTGAAGTGCTTGCTACGGAACCATGATGCGTGTGACTACTTTCACACACTGCTTCTCCATTTAAGCTTCTCTTTTTAAACAACACACAACAGATTCCATTTATTTAACACTTGAGATTAAATTGAAATCATTTTAGGACCTGGTGAGGACTTGATGATTTTTTTTATTATGTCCTGATATGTACAATGGTAATTTTAAAGGAGGGTGTGATTTCTTTTCCTCATGACTGCATGGGCCTTTATTTAGTTTTAGGATTTGCTAACTTGTGGGAGCACACTTAAAGCTATACCTACCGATGTGGCATTTCTCACAGCACTTAGTAAAAGTTTGAACATGAACAACCCGCCTCCTTCCAAAGCCCCGCCCCCTTCCCTCTGCCTGAGCTCTGAGGGTCCTCCTCCTCTCACCTGATGCGCGATGGAAACGGAGGAGGAAGCGGAGGTGGTCCAGTCCGTTTTGGCGTGTCCGCGGACCCCTCCCTCAGTAATCAGATGCATCATCCACCTGCTGCGGGCCCGCGGCTCCTGTTCCATCAGTAGACCTGGTCTGTGCAGTACTGGGTCAGTGTCTTCACTGCAGTGCCCAGGGGATGGGTGCGCACACTGTGAACGCGTGGCCTCCGCGAATTTTCCGTGGACATTTTAAGTTTCATAGTCCATACAATTATCATCCTACATCATCTTACATGTGTGACACCATGTACATGTACCTGTATGAGTCCCACCGTCATAAAAGCTGAGCTTTATGCAGACCTGTTTAGTCCAGTACAGCTGACTTCAGGACTTTTATCTCCATCTTTCATTCATCAGACTCCCGTTTGTGCCCCTCAGTTGTCGTTTCTGTTCATAAATCCGTTTTTTCCTTTCCACATGTGCATGTCAGTTCTATCCAAACACATCCTAGACAGTAGACTGTGGTCAGTGACAGGAGAAGCAGTGCCAGTGAAGCGTCAGATTCAGAGGTACACATATCGGATGTGAGACGGCGATAATGGATTGGATGCTGGACGGCCGTAATGGATGATTGACAGGAGGCTCAGCCAGGTTCGGCCAATTATTTCATTCAGACTGACTAAAATGATTGGTCAGACTTTTATCAGAAATATATGAGAATTAAACATTTTTGAGTTTCAATACCTGGTAGATTTCTTTTACATTTTAGTTTGACACATCCTTATTAGGAGCATTTTAAGATGACAAAAGAAAAGTGTAAAAATGCCACATCATACGGTATAGCTTTAAATAGATCAACACTTGATGGTATATTACTAAATAAACTAAACTAACTAAACTGTCAAATGCAGCACAGAAATGTGTTTTCAAGCCCTTGAAACTTCAGCCATATTTTGTTGTCATTGCTCCTGCAAGGTTATCAGTCTTCAAAATAGGTTTTCAGAAAAGCTTTTGTGTGTTCGTCTTGAATGTATTCTTTTCTTTGTAGATCCGGTGGACTGTTTACTACTGTTCACATACTGTTCCTGTTCCAGTTCATCAATGTGGGCTTTTTCCTCCTCTATATTCCAGGTCATCCTCATAGAAAACAAAGAGGAGTCCTTGGTCAGGGCCCAGGGTCGCAGTGCTGAACTCGGTCTGGAGAACATCGGATTTATTCAAGCCAATCTGGACTACTTCACTGGACAGTTTCACATTGGGGTGAGCAACTAACACTAATGCGTATATATCGAAATAAAGTTTAATTATCACAGATTGTGTAAGGGTCAAAACACAGTAATGTCCTGTCAGAGAGCCAACTTTAATTGATTGCCATTCCATCATTTATTTCAATATAAAGTAGCTCCATGTTTTGGATAATCCCTTATGGTATAACTTAGGCAAAAATTAATGTAAAAGTAAAAATGTGGGTCATTTAGCAACACTAATCTGTCAAATTGTCTTTAAAATGTCCCATCAGAGAGATTTCGAATACCATATTTTTACCCGTAAACAGTATGTCAGGTCTATATAGATAGATAGATTTTATTTGTGAATAACAAAAGATGATATAAATGTAATATAAATGTCTAAATTTCTGTATTAATTGTGCTATGTATGTATGAATTGTTATAAGCGGAATTTAGTTAGCTATTATGTTCTAACTGCCTTTTCTTTAAATCCTTATCACATTTTTATTCATATGAAAGGAATCAGTTATGCCTGCAGATGAACTTGAACAGGAACAATATGTGGCCAGTCCTAAAGAGACCACACGATCTATAAAGAAACGGACACAAAGATGAACAACACACACAGCCTTTTATTAAAACCTATTTTTGAAGACTGATAATGTTGCAGGAGTGATGACAACAATATATAGCCGAGGTCTCTTAGACTTGAACACAAAAACACTGAAAACCTAATTAGAAGCCACATTTATTGAGTAAATTCAGAACCTTGTCTATTATTATCTCTTTGGTCAATGAAAATGCAAGGTATTCTGACTTTATTATTGTAGAATATTTGTAGTTCAGTTCACTTCAGACAACACAATAATTAGCTGCTGTAATACTGTGTTACTGATCTACTAATTGATATAATGAGGTAGTTTGAGGTTTGGAACCAACAGTCCTTTGTGCTTTTGTTTACTCTTACATACATTTATATTGAGGACAAACAGGATTTTTGGAGGTAATAATGCCAGTGTTTATAATTAAGCCAATAATCCGCTGCTTCTCTTTTGTGATGACACATTAACATTACAAAAGCAATATATGACTCCCATCTCTTTTTATAGCCTTTTCGCAAATCTTAGCGCACAGAGCCTGAAAATGGTCTTTTCGGTCTTAAAATATTGTTGTTATAGTTCAGACTATAACTGCTTCACATCACATAAAGAGACACCTCCTTCCTTTAATTTATTTTACAAAATGCCAACATGCAATTATAATAGTCAAAGCAGAACAGAAGACTTGTCGTTTCTTGAAGGAGAGCTTTTAATCAGAACCCTTTTGGTGTTCTGTACTTCTGGTGAGAAGAATATGTCACAGTCCTCTTTGTGATTATTGGAAAGTCAACAGATAGAGTTTGAGTGAAAAAATGAAGGACAATGGTAGTGTCGTGGCTTTGCTTGTTTTTGTCTCTTTGTTGTTTTCTATAATGCTGCTATTGGCTCTCGGAAACATCCTGCCAAAGTGTGCTCTAAAAAGACTTATGAGTAATCTTCGGAGGGGAAAATGTCATTTTTTTTTAGGATTTTTAATTTAAATAAAACTACCACCCATTTGAAGTTTCATAAGCCAACTTGGCCACGCCACTCTTCTACTTCTCAATTCATCACGCATTTTTTCCATGCTGACATCTCTGCCAAGTCCGCAGTTCTGCCTGTTTATGTTTGTCAAGCTTAAAGATCCGGCTTAATAAATGTGTTTAATCCTGCACAGCTTCCTGCTACAGCAAAATAAATATTTTACTAGCTTTCTCAGTCTGCATTCAATGGGGCTGAAACAAACCAAAATTCAACATTTAGTACCACTTTACAGCTGCAAGTCCAGATCCGCACTAGGTAATTTGAAAAACTCCCACATCTACAGAGGTCTCAACTCTCCGGAATGATTGGGTTTCCTGGTGTTTCCAAACATACATGTTTCTTCTTCTATTTTTGCTTGTTGTATCGTCCGTCAACATCCGTTTTTTTTAATTCACTTGACTCTAGTTGTGAAAAAAGGTCTTTCCATTGCAGTTTTGTGTGATATACTATTTGCGCTACGCCCGAAAAACCACCTCTTCTTGCCAGCGCAAAAACTTTTAATTGAAAAATAAGACTTTTGGCGAAATTGTTGTTTTCCCATTAGGTAAATTTTTATGCGTAAGTTATATTTGTGCAATTTGAGGGTCAATGGAAAAGAGACTACAGTCATTATTTATGCATCTCTTAGATCATTGTATTCCTCCGCATCTTTTATTGTCTGTCACAGCCCAGTTTCTGGGTGAAAAAAATCAGCTGTTCTACTAGCCTTCCCTTAACTCTCTCTGGGACAAATAGGAATATATATGTACCTGCTGTAATTAGAACTTGCTATTATTCCAGCCTCGTCACTCCACTGAGACCCGTTCCACTTGGCAAGAAACAAACAGCACAGATTATTCTTCTCCACAGTACGTGGGTGTGTTTTGTAACCCAGGCAGGAAGTGTTTGCACACATAGAATTTATTTATGAAACAGGTGCTTAGATTTGTCCTTTTCGTCTTAGTATTCCACCTTAACATTTATGCTACCTCAGCTGCTCCTTTGGCAAAGCTTCTTTCTGCATGACAGATACTTCATCCTGAAGGAGTGACCCATCAGGCTGACTTTAATCGTGTAATGTATTATACATGGTCCCATTTTTAGTCACGTTAATTTAATCAGCCTAATTAAGTCGACTATTCTTAGTCGGTGTCTGGTCCTTCAGTCACAGTCGCATGGCTCAGGTGTTAGAGTGGGATCGGAACTAGCCTCTACACACGGCGTATTAAATTTTTATCTTCTCCCCAGTCAGATAACATTGAGTCAACAGACCTTGGAGGCAGGGAAAGTTGTGAAGCTTGAAGTTGATTTGGATTTTATTGGATCCAGGTTCATTATTGGTTCTCTCCAAGGCTCTGATTGTTTTGCAATTGATTCTTTCAGTTAACTTCTTTATGTCTGTGGAACAAAAAAAATGCAGCGACTCGTATTGCTTTTAGTATAATGCAAAATACATATCGATCAGTTCCAATAAGTGTACCAAGTGTAATTCAGGTGCCGGTGCCGTTTTGTTTCTTGCCTTGTGCTATAAGAATTCTTAGATTAAATCTGTTTGTATGTTCTGTGAGGAAAGAACAGCCTTAATTCAATGTTTTCATTTATTCTTGACGGAAACACCCATATGTACAGAAACATATTGGCACATGGGTAGCGAAACTAGCAACAAAGCTGCACAAACCACAGAGTCAGGTTGTACTGAGTATTTGTAGTCAGTGCTATAAGAAGTTGATCAGTGCCGGGCCCAGATAGCACAGGAGAGAGATGTAATTACTTGAATGAGAGTGCATACTGAAGCCTCATTATTTGTGTGATGTGATTATGGAGAAACAGATACAGATAGAAACAGCTCTTCCACTCTTCAGGTGGCAGAGTAATAAAGACATCTGTTATGTAAATGGATTTTGGTCATTTATTGTAACATATTAAACATAAAAAGTAATTTTTGCAGAGAGGGTTCTCTATTAAATTAAAACTATAATAAAAGATGTTGTAGTGGAGGATGTTGCGTGTGATCATGGGTGTTTGTTTTTTTTTTCCAGAATCATTAGGCAGCGATTAGACAAGTTAATATGTTAGTTTTGTTCACATTGTATTTAATGACATTCAGTATATTCATGTTTTGTCATTCTAATTAAATGGCCACAAAAGGCAAATGAAACACTTGAGTGAGCATTGTTGGAAACATTTGAGCTAATTTAATTACAGAGACAAAAAAATATCATCTTTTTTTTAATATATTTAATATAGACATGTTGCAGTGCTTCTAGTCAATGGGTGTCAAATACGTGGCCTGCGGGCCAAACCCAACCTTCCAAAGGTTCCAATCCGGCCCACGGGATGAATTTGCGAAGTGAAAAATATTACACTGAACAACAGTCAAGGGTGTCAAACTTTTTTTAATTCAAGAGGCACATACAGGTCAATATGACATCAAATAAAAAAAATAATAGCATAATAACCTATAAATAATACAAATTTTCATCTACATAACATTATACCATAAAAAATATTTACATCTACAAACTATATTTTAACAACAAATCTGAATAACCTGAACAAATATGAACAACCTGAAAATAAAGTGCAATTTTACCAATATTCTGTCTGTTACTAAATGTTTTGTGCATTTTTAAATCCACTGTGATCTCTAAGTTGTCTTAATAATAAGCTGAGATGTAATATTGTAGAAATTGTTCTCATTTTAGTTCCAAACTCCAAATTTTTTTACAATATTGTGCTTTTTATCAAATGTTTGTGTAACACTGTGTGTAATGTAAATGTATAAATAATTAGTTGAGGCATAATATTGTTAAAATGGCACTTATTTTTGTTATGAAATTCCTGTTTTTTTTAGGTTATTCACATCATTTTTACAAATGTAAATATTTACCTCCACCAAGGAGGTTATGTTTTCATCAGGGTTTGTTTGTGTCTTAGCAAGATAACTTAAATAGTTGTGGACGATTTTTTTTCGGCGGGGGGGGGGGGGGGGGGGGGGGGTGATGAAATTTTCAGGAAATGTTGATACTGGCACAAGGAACAAATGAAAATGATTCAATTTTGGTGGTGATGGGGGTGGGGGGGCTGATCTGTCTTGGTGGAGGTTTGAGGTTTTATAGTTTCATAACTTAATGTTTTTATTGCACTAAAAAAAGAGAAAAACTTGGAGTTGTCATTATTTATAGGCTATTATCCTATTATTTTACTGGTCTTTGTTGCTTGAGATCCAATTGGGCATGATGTGGCCCCTGAACTAAAATGAGTTTGATACCCCCGTTCTAGTTTAAAGGTTACTGAGTCGATATATAATGAAGCATGAAGATGGTTTTACGTCAGCTTTGCATACATTTGCACATTCTGTCATGCATTTTAATTAGCATCCCATGGAAAATACTTTTCACCTAATTGTAGTTGCTTAAGACAAATACAGTCTGCAAAACACATTCATAGCTATCAAAAAAGCCATTATCTGGCATTATCAGTAATACATTTTATTTTTTATATGTGCACTTGACTGGTTGTGTGAGATATAATAAGGATTTATCACAGCATAACTGATGTATAACATTAAACCCCTGGAGTAATGGTCTTACTTTGGTAATTATTTTTTACTTCAGATGTGGGGGTTGTAACATCATCCCATCTTTGATAGACTCCTCCTCATCAGCAGTCAGAAACAACCTATTGAAGGAATATAAATCATTCCGTTGATGCTGTGAAGAAATGCACGATAGAAAATTAAGCATCAAAAACATGGAAAGCCATGCTGGTAAATGATGTTAATTCCCCAATTTCAGATAATTCTTTCATGTGCGGTCTTCTCACATAAGTCTATGTTTAAATTGTGGTGCATCTTTCCCTCTAGTAATGAAGGATTCATGCTGTTACCATCAAACACATCATAGTGTGAAGCTTAGATGCAACAGCTTATTTCCCAGTGCAGACCATGAAATTACACATAAGAAGTCTTTCCAGGTTTCAAGATGTGCTGCTGTGTTTTTTCTTCCTTTTTTTTTTGTTTTTTTTTCTTGTTGTGTGCTTCAGTGTCACTTCTAAGGAGAGCTTTTGCAACTCTGTGAAATGTACCCCTGCACAGACAGTTGGGTGACTTTATGAGTAGTTTTGGACATTTTGAGAGCGGTTTTATGTTCCCTAGTCTTTTGAGCTGCAGCAAATCTTGGCTCAGTCCTGTCCTGATCGAGACTGAACCTCTGCTCTGTGGCACTGCTGTCAAGGCAACATAGCGCAGATTCAGACACACAGACGCCAAGAAGTGACAACTTCTTGGAAAACAAGAGCACAAGTCTGACATAGCTGCTTGAGTCGGGTTCATGTTGGTGTGCCTGAGTAACTATTGTCATACTGAGATGTGTTGATAATGCATTTTATTTGGACCATTAACAGAGAATCTATTTAGCTAATGTGTGAGAGGATATCATCCATTTTTACTTCTGTGCTGTGGATATTAAAGCCATTTCCTTTGTGCAGTCATTATACATTTTTGCAGATGGACTTGGCAGAATAGCTGGCTGGAATATTTAGCTGCATCACATTCAGTCAATATATAACTGTCTCATTACTAATACATAGCTAGGTGTTCATCAGCACGCACAGTTTACCCACTCGATGGGTCTCCTGATACATCCGTGCCTCCACTCTTGAAGCCGTAATACATTTTGTTTGTTCGAACTCAAGTGTGCACCTTTGAGAGAACAGCTGTATTCAATAGCAGTAGTCATTACGAAATAATCAATGCCACTGAGCTTGCGCTGCTTAAGTGCTCTCAGTTTTGGCATTCCTGTCCAACAAAGAAAGTTCGCAGAAAAGCAACAAACACAGAATTCTGATAAAAGAAAAATGCTTTGATCTGTTTTCTTCCCCTCAGGTTGCCCTCCATGCATGCGGGATTGCAACAGACATGGTGATGGAGCATTGCATCCAGGCAGGAGCCGCCTTTGTCATCAGCCCTTGTTGCTACGGCTTCATCCAAAACGCAAACAAGTTTTCCTTCCCCAGGAGGTTTGTACCTACTCCCAGCAATTCAATACACTGACTAGTTTTTTTTTTTTTTTTTGCTTTTTAAAATCTTGTTTCTGACCTTGTAGTATTCTTATTAGGCCTCTGCAAACACTGCTGCTTTTCTTGACTTTCATTCGCGGTTTTGTCTGTGTTTTTCTTTCTGTTTTTTTGTGTTAGTCTTTAGGGCTGTCGCTCGCCATCATTTTCACACTCAAGCTCTCACTCCTTCACACATACAAACAGTCTGTATCTCTTGTTGCTGCCTTTTCTTCACCTCCTGTCTCATATCATTGCCACTGACGGTATGAGGCAGCGGCGTCACATCATCTTCACAACAGGGTCTGCCGCTCACCTTTTCAAACTCAGCATCGTTCTATCGGCAACAGAGAACTGGGCTCTCCGTGCACAGCTTGTCACGTATATAACAGACTCTCAGAAAAAAAAACAAAAAAAACAGCTGAAAGATCAGGAACAAAATACTACCCTTGTTAGAACTGCACAAACAAATTGAACGCTGAAGAAAATTAACCATTTAATTTGACGTCCTGTTGATGTAACAGAAGAAAAAAACAGCATCAGAGGTAGAAAAGTGCTGAGACATGCTGAGGTTTAATGGTGTTGATCCTGTTGTCATGACAGCGCTCTGTTGACTATGGGAACTGTAATGGCTTAACAACCATAAAAAAATAAATTGTCGGTAAAACAACATTTTGATGCCAAAGCTACAAAACAGAGCTGCTGTTTAGGTCTGCACCATTTTTTCACTAAGTTCCAGAAAACTTGTACTCTAATCACTGCTAAGGTCATATTTTGGAGCAGATCATTTCACTTTACTACAATCAGCGTCTCATTTTCTTTTATCTTGTATTGCATTAGTCATGACCACACTTCTTGGAATGTAGCTACATCACTCCAAAAATTCAGACAAGGACAATAAATACAAGTTGTAAAAAAGGCAACTAGTTAAACTATCAAACACCCTGTTTACAAGAACACTGTTATTCTGCAGTTATTCCACATAAGACAATCTTCTAAATCAGATACAGGTAATTTGGATATGTCCAAACAGAATATGCATTTGGAATATAATCCAATTTCAGCCTTTTTCTTCTGAAAAGTTCTCCCGTTACACATGTGGGATATGGTGATAATGTACCATTTTTAGGAGCAGTCTTTGGACGTGTGCAGTGAATTCAGACCATAATAATAATAATAATAATGATAATAATAATAATAATAATAATAATAATAATAATAATAGTGGATTAGATTTATATAGCGCTTTTCTATGAACGCATACTCAAAGTGCGTACAGAGGATCCATTATTCATTCACTCACACATTCTCCCTCTGGTGGTGGTAAACTACATCTGTAGCCACAGCTGCCCTGGGGTAGACTGATGGAGGCGTGGCTGCCAATTAGCGCCTACAGCCCCTCCGACCACCATTCATACGCATTCATACATCAGTGTGAGTAGCAGCACTGGAGGCAAGGAGGGTGAAGTGTCTTGCCCAAGGACACAACAGCACATGGACAGAGCGGGATTCAAACCGCCAGCTCTTCTGTTATTGGACAACCTGCTCTACCATCTGAGCCATGGCCGCCCCCATATGCATCTCATTTAACCCATAAAGACCCAAACATCCACTGTTGACCAAAAGCATCTACTGATCTAAACTGTTCCACTTATCCTATTAATACATGTAAATAATTGGTGTAAATACAGTTATTCATCTTTTCATGGTCATCAGATATGACCCATTTGGACGTTCAGAGGCTCCGTAGTGAACGTAGAAACACCGTCATCTTCAACAACATTGATTCACCAGTAAAATCCATGGAGTTGGATCAATGACAGTGGATGGACACATTAGGTTAATGTTTAATTAATGAGAGATTGGACTGAAAAAGTAACTATTTCTTCATTTTTTTCTGTTTTGATATAATAACATTTGACTTTACGCTGAGCTTTAATGAACATTTACATGACAGTCAATTAAACGGACGAAAATACACGATTTCTACTGGGAAAAAAATGCAAAATTCAGAAGATAATATTGTAATAAATCAAAATAAATCACTTAAGAAAGTTTAAATAGAGAGAAAAATTAGTTTAGTAACTGCCGCAAAAGTCACAACGGGTCCTTATGGGTTAAAGGGGTTAGATTATTTGGAGTATTTAGAATATAGACCTCCCAAGTAATGTTAAAGTTATCAGTGTACTGCATTGTAGAGATATGAGCTGAATCTATTCATGACCACAGTCTATTGGATTTATGTGGCCACTAGAGTGAGTAGTGAGTCACTCCCATGGTGAGGAAAACAAACACCAACATAATATCACATTTATACACTGCCTGTAGGGATGGGAGTTGATAAGAATTTAACAATTCCGATTCCATTATCAATTTTGGCTTATCAATCTAATTCTCTTATCACGTACGGGATATTAAAGTAAATGTTTTTTTTTCTCTGTCACACTAGAGTACACTCCTAGTCAAAATTTTAGTTGACTAGTTGAAAAATTGCAAGAATTCACATTTTGCACTGTTGGATCTTAAGAAGGTCCCAAGTAGAGTTTCAAAATGCAAAAAAGAAGAAATGGGAGTAAGGCAAAAAAAAAAAAAAAAAAAAATTTAAAAGCCAAAATCTGTGCAAAAATGTGGATTCAATGCTGCGTCCAACCTCAGCAGCGATGGCACGTTGCGAGAGGCCTTGCTTATGCAGCTCAACAATTCAACATTCAAAGCTTTTTTGCCTTTGCCATCAGGAGGTCATTACAGTGTGAATACCTGACAGAAAATGACATTGAATGCACATTTTTGCACAGATTTTTTCTTTTAAAGGCTGTGGTCTTAAACTTTTGATCGGCTTTTGAACAGCCTATTTCAGTTTTTCAATAAATTGCTTACTCAAATTTTTGTTGTCTCCCATTTCTTCTTTTTGCATGTTGAAACTCTGCTTAGAACCTTATTAAAAGATCTAACAGTGCAAAATATAAATTCTTAACATTTTTCAACTGTTCTTAAAATTTTGATCAGGAGTGTATATCACTGCATTTGAGGTGTGGGATCTGAAAAAAAAAAAAAAAAAGCAATGAACCTGAATTAGGGCCAGACCAGTTACAGTACCATAATTTCTCACAGTTTCATTCACAGTGACTCTGAAAATTTTATAGCTATGGCAAAAAAAAAGTTATGTTTTACTGTGAGTTGTTATAGGCTCCTAAGTGGAGCATAAGGCTAGAAACTAAACCAAAGTTGAGAAAAAAACTAACAAAACAAAACTCTGAGTGTCTCTTTTGGGTCATTTTCTGGGCCCCAATCCCAGATAAAGGGGGAGGGTTAGACATAGAACTAGTAATTCCATCCAACATAAGAGACTTTTGATTAGATTTAATATTCTAACATTCTAACAATCCAGGAAAAAAAATATTTAAGTAATGTGTGTCTAAACAAAGCTTCAGTTATAAAGTTATTTTGAGAAGTGATGTGATGTAGTGGATGCTTACTACTTGTATATTTGCTTATCATAGGATGTAATTAGATATTTTTCATTTAGTAATAGCCTAGTTAGAACAAGGTGTGGGAGCGGAATCTTTTTTTAAGTTTTTTTTTATTGAAACACATGTTTTTCCAGTTCTCGCATATTTTAGCAACTATGCGCATTTTTTGCAAATTCCTTCAATTTCACTACATAAAATCACTTTTAAAAAAAAACTTGTATTCCATCACATAAACAATGATTTTTGCCTGCATTTTTCTGGAGAGACTGATTAGTGATAGTATGAAACATACATATTAATTGTGGCATATGCAGGAGTATCCCAGTTATGAAGTTATGGTCATATCCAGGATATAACATTTCATGCGATATTTATTTTGGTATTTTAATTTATTTGATTGCTCTAGTGATGATAGACAGGAGGGTGGGGTATGATATACTCTCGACCAGATGAATCAGTGTTAATTTACTATGGATACAGTAACAGTTGGTCTGTGCTTAAAGCAGGGGTTCCCAACCTTTTTTGGCTCGTGACCCCATTTTAACATCACAAATTTTTGGAGACCCCATACATTCAAAACTGAGACTTTGTTGTGCTAAAATTAATTTGTTTTTCATCATGTAATAGTTTGCTATACTATGCTGCAAATAAACATTAAATTTAGACACTATTGAGTCTATATAATGTATATTATTTTGGACGGAGGCAGAAAAGCCAGGTGTAGATTACTGCGCAAAGTGAGAATTTTATTTTCCTTGGTCAGGATATGTATAGTCAGTCCAGCTTGGATTTACAAGGCTGACAATTAATACTGAACAAACAATAACTCAAACTATGAATTATGAAAGAGCTGCAGCATCTGAAACCGACCACAATGAACATTTGAAAGATAAACAGTACCACAGTGCTTCAGTTTCAGCTTCACAGTTTGTCATGTCTTTTATGTATTGGGATTGTCTTTGTCAACTCACTATAGATTTTTTTTATTACAAAGGGTTTTTTTTTAATTATTTTTATAAATTACTAGAAATTTCAGGCAACCCCATTTGAATTCCAGGCGACCCCATGTGGAGTCCCGACCCCAAAGTTGTAAAAACACTGGCTTAAAGCATGTTGTCCAAAATGGTGACAGTTGCTGGATCAGAGCTACGTGTTTTTGTATTTGGCTACATTACGATGCCTTTTTATTGTTTTGCACCGTGATGTGACCACTGTGTTGGAAAATCGGTGTCCTGTTTAGTACAGACTTGAATAGGACAGAATATCAGTGTTCAGTCTGCTCCTTCAAGGGCCTGTTGAGCCGCATTATTATTATTATTAATTCCCATTATGTAATAAAAGTTCAAAATGTAATAACAATGTCACGTCATCTTGTAATAAAGCCGCATTATGTAATAAACTGATGCATTTTGTAATAAACTACGTCAACGCATTATATAGTAAATTTTTTCACATTACGTAGTAAGTTATTACAATTTGAGAAATTTATTACAAAATGCACTTAAAAAAATAATAATTAAAAAAATGTAATAACATTGTTCATTATGTAATAACAATCCAAATTAATATAATTTCAGAGCAATTTAGAAGAAATTAGTCACAGGAGCTACAGGTAATGTAATCAGAACTTTAACCACACAGTTTAAAGATTAATTTAGCACATTACATTTTCCTGAAAATAAAAATGTGTCAAGTGTGTCAAAATGCGTCAGTTTATTACATAATGCGGCTTTATTACAAGATGACGTGACATTCTTATTACATTTTGAACTTTTATTACATAATGGGAATTTATTACATAATGCGGCTCAACAGGGCCTTTTCACCACTGTTTGTGTTTCTTTTAAATCACTTGGCTAAAGAAACAGTGGTCAAAAAGTGGAGTAAGTACTTTAACTGGCAGTTTTCACCCTTTGCCCTCGCCGCAGGGAATTGTCATCAGTTTGTCGTCTATCCATTTGTCTGTGGGTATGCGCAGAAACTTTGCCGTGGACTGAAGGATGAGGGTTTTCAAGTGCGGACACATTATGTTTCAAAGCTGTGATAAGGGCTTTTCAAGGTTTCTAACTTTAGTTAATGGACAAATGCGAAAACAGGATACAAAGATACTACAACTAAAGATGGAAGATTTCAGTATGTCCTGTTTCACTGTTGAAATGATGAAAGTGGAGTGGCTCACCTGCTCCTCATTTGCGTACGTTTTGATCAGGTGTATGTATCACTGTGAGCCGATGATGTTAGCCAACATTTTTCTAATGTTTACTTAGTCTCACTTAGTCTAGCGGTGCAGCAGAGTGGATTTTTCAGCCATGATGGGAGACATTTGTGATATGTTTTGTGAACTCTGAAAGGGAAAAATGTTTGTGTTTTTGGCCCATGGTTCAACTACATGACAGACTGTAAGTGGGCCTAGCCTGTCACCAAATGCACCAAATAACCATTTCGTTAATGTTAAATCATATCAGGTGACGTTGGAATTGTCTAGTCCAGTGTTTTTCAACCTTGGGGTCGGGATCCCACGTGGGGTCACCTGGAATTCAAATGGGGTCACCTGAAATTTCTAGTAATTGATAAAAAATAAATAAATAAATAAATAAAAACTTACTAATAAAAAATATATGGTGAGTTGACAGAGACAATCCCAGTACATAAAGACAAACTGTGAGTCTGAAACCGAAGCATCAAATGTTCATTGTGGTCAGTATCAGATGCTGCAGCTCTTTCATAATTCAGAGTTTGAGTTCTTGTTTGTTCAGTATTAATTGTCAGCCTTGTAAATCCAAGCTGGACTGACTGTACATATCCTGACCAAGGAAAATAAAATTCTCACTTTGTGCAGTAATCTACACCTGATTTTTCTGCCTCCATCCATAATAATATACATTATATAGACTAAATATAAATAAATCTCTATCTCTATCGCTCTCTCTTTTCCTCTTTCTTCACTCTCTCTCTTTAACCCCAGCTGGTCAAGGCAGACGGCTATCCTCCAGGAGTCTGGGTCTGCGCGAGGTTTCTGCCCGTTAAAGGGAAGTTTTTCCTCGCCACTGTCACCAGTCACAAGTGATTCTGTTGGGTTTCTGTAAATTGGCTTAGAGTCTGGTTTTGACCAACTCTATATATAAAGTGTCATAAGATAACTTTTTCGTTGTGATCTGGCGCTGTATAAATAAAATTTGATTGACTGAGTGATTTGATTGGTTTTCCCCTGCGAGTCACTTTGGAAAAAAGCATCTGCCAAATGCATAAACATAAACATAAATGTCATCTAAAATTAACGTTTATTAGCAACATAGTATAGCAAACTATTACATGATCAAAAACAAATTAATTTTAGTAAAAAAAAAAGTCTCAGTTTTGAATGTCTGGGGTTGCCAGAAATTTGTGATGTTAAAATGGGGTCACAAACCAAAAAAGGTTGGAAACCACTGGTCTAGTCTATGGATAAGATGCTAAAGATCATCCTAGAGGTCGTCTGATTCTTATGGAACCAGTAGTTTTTACATTATACTTGTTTGTTCAGTGAACTGAACCACATCTCCCATAGGATTCATTCAGGCATGTGGTCAAAAACCCCAAGGCTGTGATGTGTTTGCCCCCGAAGATAGAATTCTTGTATCTTTGGTATTCGCATCTTTGAGCAAGATACTCAATTCCATGTGAAAAGTCCCACTGGTCCTGTATTTACCTGGAATGTAATAAACCTTACACATCCGGTACAACAGTGGCCAAATGGTTTTTTATGTTTAAGCTGCTGTGATATGTGATTTTAAGATACCTCTGCCCAAGGACAAGCAATAAATATTTTCTGTGGCACAACTGACCCAAAAAATTGTGCCTTAAGGGGATGGGGGGCCTTCGGCATACAGTATAAATATTTAGAAGTTTTCACATTCTTAGTAGTTTCTCACCTCACTTTTGCTAAGTTGACACCTCACCTATTCTCACTGCTCATAAAATATTTAAGACTGACAGCAAAGAGACTGCAGCTGTAATAGACAACAAGAGGCTATGTTTCCGGAGGGCAGTTGTGTAGTGTGAGTTAAGGCCCTACGCACCTGACTGTGTCAATCTTCATCATGCTACTTTTAGTGTAGTTCCCCCCCGGTCATGTTCCAGGTACTCATATGGATATTCTGCAGGTGTAGACATTCCAAGCAGTTTACAGGTTTTTATGAGCTGTGAAACTAAACTGCCCATTTCATTAAGACTTTAGCCATCCGTCTCTCCATGTGACCCGCCCGACCGAATGACCTCTGACCTTCCTCATGTTGATTTTTAATTAGCTCCCACTGTGTGTAACCATCACAAACAAACAGACTTTGTTCCCATGTCGCAAGCAAAGCCCCGCTTTATGAAAATCCTTTTTTTCCCATAGATTATAGGTTTGTTTTTACAGATAATTAATGTTGTTTTTTGTTTTCTTAGTCTTAGATTTGCTAGTACTTACTAATTTGTTTGTTTGTAAAGAGATTCCATAGAGAATACAGATTAAAGATCAGTAGACATTTCACATCACCTCATCCTAACATTAAAATGTCTTCTACTTTTTTTTTTCAGCCCACGATTCCAAGACACTCTGACTTACAAGGTATGCATATACATTTTTCCATTTTTCCCACATCTTTTACTGTCCCAATCAAGGTTATTATCGTTAACAAAAACTAACGAAATGCCGAAAACTAGAATTGTAAAAACATTTTTGTTAACTGAAATAAATAAAAACTATTATTAAAAGAAAAAAAACAATAACTAACTGAAACTGTATTGTGTGCTTACAAAACTAACTAAAACGAATAAAAATTATGGATAAAATTCCCTTGATATGATATCAATTTATTTACCTCAAGCAATTTTAGCTGCTGACAGCATATGATATTTAACGGTCCGTCACTTATCGTCACTTGTCATTTAGAGTTGACTTCTCATCCTAATTCTACCTGGAAACATGGAAATTAAAGTTGGGGAAAAAGCAGCAGAGTCCTGTCTGGGATTTATTTGAATTTGACGGCGAAGAAGATAAGAGATATAAAAAAACTAAACTAAAACTAAGCATTTAGAAAATAACAAAAACTAATAAAAACTAGCAAACCTGCTCTAAAAAATAATTAAAACTAACTGAATTAGAGAAAAAAAAAATCAAAACTAAATACAACTAAACTATAATGAAAAATCCAAAACTATTATAACCTTGGTCCCAATGTTGGCTTTTGCGAGACAGGATTTTCTTTATTTAATTGCAATTTATTCAGATTACACTGTGTTAAAAGAAGTAATCAGTAGCTTTGAGCTGGAAGTTACAGTTTGACATGCCTAGACTAGAGTGCAATGGCCCATTGAAAGGTGAAAGTGCTTAGAAGTTCTTAGACACTCATCAACACATAGCAGCCGGATGAGAGTCAAGCAAATGTTTGATAAACAAATAGACAAGCAGAGATGAACGCAATCGCTTAGTTGGATAACCCAAAGAAAAGACAGTTTTTATCTTAAGTTTTACTCTTTTTTTCTTCTTCTTTCTGTGCAGTTGCTTTGTTTTTCTTTGCTACTTTTACCAGACCATAATATAAAATTAATGAGACCTCTGGGCTCATCACTGTCTTTAAAGCCAAGATTTTCCAGGTGTTTACAAGTGTATGGCTCACACCTCTAGTCTCAATCCCTTATCGCTCAGCACAGACACGGCGCTGTACTCTGGGAGGGCCCATCCCATCCCCAGATGATGTATGGGACCTGTCAGTGCCCCTGGGGGGAATCTGAGCCAAAGTTGCTGCAGGTCCTAGCCATAGCAACCTCAAGAGTTGACATGTCACAACATCGGACCTCCTCTAACTTCTTTTCTTTTGTGCCCCTAAGAGAAACCACTGTCTACCAACAGAGCTCTGTATGTGCAGAGGATTATATATTATTTACAAGACACCGGGCAAAAGTACTGTTTTAAAATGGTGGATTGTAACATTTTTACTACTTTTACAAAAACCCTGTGAGTAAAACAACTCACCAATCCCATATTTCTTTCTCGGACAATAAGACCAAAACATATAGCCACACAGGAGGGGAACTCTATTTTCTGTTTTAACCAGAAAACACAATATCTGTCACTTTAAACATGAGCTCTGAAACTCCCGTCTGCCCCTACGGTTTTGTTTCCACAAGCATTTTTTGGTATTTGCCATTTGTCTGTGCTTGGTTTACAGATCCCCACTGTTTCCTGTGTCTAGGTTGCTCAGAAGGTACTGGTAGAAATAAAAGCTACATAGTGAAGTATTATATTGTTTTTGAGCAGACCATAGTCATCCTTCTTGAGCTCCAGTACTTAAACAAAATGACAGCACACTGATAAATGGCGTATTGCCGGAGTTAGGGGCTAATGGTGTGAGATATTGGTACTCAGCACTAACTTTAAGCACCTGCTCCGTGGCCTTGCATTCGGTGTCAACCCTGTGGAGTGAGGAATGGAATCAATTAAAGCAAAACAGGTTAGAGATGACTAAACACTCTCCCGAGTCACTTGTTCCTTGAAGCGTAACGAGGTAGAAACAGGACAGAAAAACTTGTCCTATGGTGGGAAATAAATTACCAGGGTGTTCCTCTATTTTTTTTTTTTTTTTTTAGGAAAATATGCACACAGCATGTTTAAAGGGGTCATATTTTGCTAAACCCACTTTTATTAGTCTTTGGTACATTTATTTGTGTATTTTGACCCTAATAGTTCATAAAGTTTGAATTTGAACCCTCCAGGTGCTGCAAAGCTATCTTTATATTAATTCCGGCAAAAAACAAGTGGATTTCTACAACCTGTTTCAATTCCTGCTTACTTTGTTACGTTTTATAACTAGTTACATCACGACATTTAAGGTCAAGACTTCCGATGAGCATTTCTCCGAGTACGACATAATTGTTTATCAGCAGCAGCAGTTGTAATAAAAACTGAAAATCCTACTATATAATGCACGTTGCCCGATCGATGTTGCAGCACAGGAGGGCGTATGGGTACAATGCAGCTGTTGCACCACAGGAGGGCATTTTAGCCTCTCATGCTATCGTACAATGGCACCACGGGTACAATGCCGCTAGTATGTCCAAACTTCGAGCCGATTACCTAAAATGTTCAGTTGTTGGTTTTATTAACGAACTCAAGTGGTTGAACAGGACAGAGAAACACGGTCAGCAACCTGGAGGGGGTGGGGCATGAAGTGGGTCATTTGCATTTAAAGGGCCCGGGCTCAAAATGACCTTTCTGGTGTCATTACTCAGAAAGAGGGTTGAGGATGGACCTGTGGAGGTGAGTTAATGAAGAATTCAGACCCAAGCAGAGCATTTACAGGTTATGTAGACCACAGGGAAATGTTTTAAAATACATATTTCCTTTAAAAAAGCAAAATATCACTCCTTTAAATTGAGTTATGTGACTTCCACAAAGCTCTCTATAACATTTGTCATCATGTTTTTTTAAAAAAGTGCATTTCATTTTTGATGATTAAAAAATGATGCACAGTCCAGTGACAGCAAAGACAGCACTCTAATGGGGATATTTACACAGGATTTATATCTGAGTTTATGCAGTAGCAAAGAAAAATTGATTGATTGATTGATTGATGGAATGATTGATGTATTTATTTCGAACATGAATGTCAAACAGAAGAAAATAAATAAGCAAAACACTTAAACATAAGACATAAAATACATATTCGAAAAGGAGTGAGAAGAAGTACAACTTATAAACTCCCACCCCTTCTCCTTATATAATTAATAACAATAATAACCTTCCTCGTCTATTTTATGTCTACGTGATAGTGGTGCTAAAGGTAAAGAATCACCAGAGTAATGTAGTCACGATCACTTGTATAAGGTTTCATGGTAATTTATGCGGTAACATGCAGCTGTAAATATGTGCTTATATGTATTTTGTATCTTTATCCTTCACTAGTCACATTTGGGCACAGTTGGGGGAATATGAACATGGGTGAAATAAAAACTTTAAGATAGACTTATTTTGTCATTTGTAGCTAAAACTAACTTTACTGTTTCTAAATGATGTCTATAAAAAAAATGAGAGCCGACTGATTGTCATTGTTTTTAAAGACTATATTTGAGTCCACGTTTACATTTTTTGTCTCATATTTTACTTGCCCAAGAGAGTACTGAGTTATAGCTCAACCTTAATGATTATCTGTTTTAAACATTATTCATACTTATTCACTCCAAGCATGATCTCGGGATAATATTAAATCATGTGTGCTTGACAGATAATTTTGATTACCAGCCTCAAGAACTTGACAATGTACCCTACGTAACCAAAATCACTTTACCCTATGTAACCAAACTTCCCTTAATATTGATATCCCCCAATCCTAGACCGATTAATTTTTTTTCACCCAAATTGCAGGAGTTGCACTCAACAATATACCTGACACCATGGTAATGTTGATTTTGGCAGCTTCAAGTGAAAACCACAACTTTTGATATGCTTAAAAATGTGCCAATTTTTTATGTAGTTTTTTTTTAACCCTACGTAAGCGCGATGTTTTTCATAAAGATTTCACTGAAAATGGCTGAAATTGACAAATGTTTTTGCATGGCCTCAAAATACTAAAAATACCCTCTCCGTCCATGTATTACACTTACATGCCAGGTAAATGTAGGATGACTCATTACACTGGGTTACAAAAAAATGTTTTTTGGAAGTTGTCTAGGTTTTTTCAACTGAATTAGGACCATTTTGCACCGCTAAATCCAAAAATGACATCTGTTTTTCTCAATCAGGTCAGGTTTTTTTGCTAATTTGATTTTGAAAAATTTGATCTTCTCACAAAATTGATTACATTTTTGTGACTTTATCAGTTGATTTTTTTTATATAGTTCTCACCCAAAATAGGTTTTAAGAGAAAAAAAATCATTTTCTAACAGGATGTATTTATTATTTATTATGTATTCACCGCAGATGTAGCAGAATACGTCAGGCTTATTTTTGCAAGATCTTCTAGTCGAAGCCATTTCATTCACCTGTAATATTAAAAAAACCATTAATCATAAATTGGTAAAAGTAAAATCTTCAGAACTCGTTTATTGCAAGAAATATGAAAGAATTTTGTATCATATGATGTGAAAATGCCCGTAAATGTAAGCAAAAATGTTAAAAAGCCACTATGTAGCATAGTTCAGAAAGTTGACCTGATTGAGCAAAATTAATATGATTTTTGGATTCAGCACACCAAAATTATCCTAAATCAGCTCAAAAAACTTAAACAATAAATTTGTTGTTGACCAGTGTTATCGTCTGAACAATTGTTTTTATCCTACATAACCACTTGACCGTGCCCATTTCTACCCAAAGTATCTGAAGGTCCCACAGCTCAAGTCAGGGCAACAGGATATTTACAGTTGCCTTAAAAGCCTGAACTTTATTGACAGTCCACCTGTCACATGCTTTTTTCTGAGGCTGAGGTAGAACTCTGCACATACTGACCAAGAAATGCTCAGTGCACTAAGCTCACTCCCCAGAGTTCCTGAACCACTAAAAAAATACTAAAATCCACAGAACTAAATTTAGTTCTCCCTGTGGACATGAGGTTCCTGTGGTGGGAATGCATCTAATGTTTCTAGGCTTATTTTATTTTATTTACTTATTTATTAATTTACTTACTTTCTTGTTTGTTTTTTTTTTTTTTTTTTTTTTTTTTTATTAAAGTGCAATAATGACTAAAATTTCCAGTTTTCAGACTGGTATTATTTTTCAGTCCCTCCAGGAATTTGCGATGTTGCGATCGCAACTATAAATGCAAATTCAACCAATCACTGCGAATTCTGCGCGGCGCTGCAATTTCGTCCAATCACTGCAAATTTTCTGCAAATTTGACTAATCACCTTAGCCCCCTTTCTCCCACCCTTGTCTACGTGACATGTATGTCATCACGTTCACTTCCTTGTTGACGGTTGAGAAGATGAAGACATGTGCGATTCAAAACACTCATATTTACCGACAGATATCACTGCCAAAGTTTGTGCAAGTCAGTTTCCAGATGTGTTACATAAAAGCGGAAGTATACCGTTTTGCACTGCCAGCATTATTGTGGTGGAACATGAACGAAAGTGGCTGCTCCACAGACACTTTTCAACTGCAAAACATGCAGGAGAACAGCTGAAACTGGAAGAGGAAAGACGAGACAAGTCCCAAAGACAGAGGCTGTTGGATCCAGAGCAAGAGCAGGAGCTGAAAGGGTCAAGGTTAGCGCAGATCTGCTCTATAAGGCAATAGAAGAGAAGAAGAAAGAACCTGTGGAGGCATGCTTTCCTTTCTGTGTATTGTGTGTGTGCGTATGCGTGCCTGTGTGTGCATGAGGGAGTGCGAGCGCAAGACTGAGTGTAGAGTTAAAAAACGAGCTCACAAACGAAAATAGTCATTAAACTTGGTGTTAATATTAATGTTTACTCTTATGTGTTAGATAGAAAGCAACCCAAGTTTGGCTGCCCTGTGTGTGTGTGTGTGTGTGTGTGTGTGTGTGTGGGTGTGTGCGTGTGTGTGTGTGTGTGCGTGCGTGCTTGCGTGCGTGCATGTAACCCATCTAACCCTAACCCTAAATATACTACTATATCATTAAGGAAGCAAAAGTCATGTGTTGTGTTGTATAAATGTGAGATGGGGGTGGGATTTAATCAGTTTTCTTCTTCCCACTCCTTTTTCAGCAGTACAGATTGAATTTATCTTGTTATTACTAGTGTACATGGCAACTGTTATTTTGTCTTGATCATCTTTATTATTAATGTATTTGCTCTGATATTAGTTCCTTGTACACAAAAAAAATTTCATTTTTCTTCTGCTCAAAACAAATGAATGAATGAAAAATGTTTTGTTTAAAATCATTGCTTCCCGGTGCTTTTTGAGGCTAAAAACTCAAAAAAAGACTGTTCTAGGTAATTTGAAAATGCCCATGTTCATGTGACTTTAATAAAAGAAGCCTCAAATCACCGCAACTTTCAACACGATTTTTTGGAAAGGCTGCTGCAAAATCAAAAAAAACCCAAAATCCTGGAGGGACTCATTAATAACATACTGCATGTATTTGGATGAAAGTGATGTTGTTCTACTTTGCATTTGTATATATAAGTTATTTATGACAAAACATGTTTGCTATAACTGTGTAACAGCACAACAGAAAAGAGAAAAACTAAGGATCAGGCTCTCAGATTGTGTGACCCTATGCTCTAATTGACTGGCATTCTGTGATACTGTGCTCTTATTGGCTGGCGTTCCGTGACGTTGCGCTCTCATTGGCTGACGTTCTGTGACGCTGCGCTCTCATTGGCTGACGTTCTGTGACACTGCGCTCTGATTGGCTGGCGTTCTGCGACGCTACACTCTCATTGGCTAGTGTTCTGTGACGCTCTGCTCTCATTGGCTGCTCAAAACAAATAAATGAATGAATGAAAAAAAGTCTGTTTTGTTTAAAATCATTTCTTCCTGGTGCTTTTTAAGGCTAAAAACTTAAAAAAAGACTGTTGTAGGTAATTTGCAAATGCCCATGTTCCTGTGACTTTAATAAAAGAAGCCTCAAACTTTCACCGCAATTTTATGGAAAAGCTGCCGCAAAATCAGGCATTTTAAGCTGCAACAATCAAAAAAAAAAATCCCGCGAAATCCTGGAGGGACTGATTTTTAGCCCTGTATTATGCAAACTGTGTACTAATCACATATCTTTGTTTCAGGAACACATGATTCTTTGCCGTTTTGCAGACCAAACTGCCGTCCAGCTCCCTCCTGAAAGGCGGCTCATAGGTACGACTTCATCGTTACTTTTTAACATAATACTTGTTAATGTTTATCAGACAACAAAAGTGCTAGAGCAGTTTTTTTCAACCTTGGGGTCGGGACCCAAATGGGGTCACCTGAAATTTCTAGTAATTGATAAGAATAAAAACTTACTAATAAAAATATATACGGTGAGTTGAGAGACAAATGTTCACTCTGGTCAGTTTCAGATGCTGCAGCTCTTTCATAATTCCTAGTTTGAGTTATTGTTTGTTCAGTATTAATTGGCAGTTTTGTAAATACAATCTGGATTGACTGTACATATCCTGACCAAGGAAAATCAAATTCTCACTTTGTGCAGTAATCTACACTTGGGTTTTCTGCGTCCGTCCATAATAATATACATTATATAGACTAAATGTCATCTAAAATTAATGTTTATTTGCAACATGGTAAACTATTACATGATCAAAAACAAATACATTTTAGCAAAAAAAAAAAAAAAGTCTCCGTTTTGAATGTCTGGGGTCGCCAAAAATGTGATGTTAAAATGGGGTCACGAGCCAAACAAGATTGGGAACCACTGCGCTAGAGTATGTTTGTTTTGTTATTTGAAATGACCAGCGTTTCATTATCATTCTGTTCATATAATGTAACATAACAGCCGAACACTGACACGGGATGTTTACTTCCATTTTGAACACATATCCATTTATTTTTGTATATATTCCCGGATGCTCTGTGAGGTTCATCCCTCATTGACTTTCTTTTATCTTTTTAAAAGCATCTCGACTTTTGAGACTTGCCAGAAAAAGCGTATAACACAGGCATTCCTTCAGTGTGACAAAACAGCTGCGGTGAACAGCTGCTCGATCAGGGGTGTCAGATATAGAGAAAGTGTTTTGTCAACTGAATCCACCAGGCCTGTGGTGAAGCGTCAGTGTACGGTGTTGAGGGCTCCGTTTACCCTGATAGCTTTTCAGCTTATCAAAGTGTCCCTGTGAATTTGAGAAACCTCCCCAATGGCTCGTCAGTCTGAAGCCCCTTTCATACGTACCTGACACCACCTGTCACGGCAGCTTCTACTCTGTATCAGTTAGTGGGGCTCAACCTCTCCCCCTAACATTTTCTAACTATATTTGATCTCATCTCTCCTGAGCTTGCCTGTGTGACTATGACAGTTTGAACAGCATGGCAGACCAAAGCTCCTATTTACTTAAGCTGCCAACTGCTACCTGCCTGCTAAACTGCATAATACATTTGAAGTCAGCGTTCAAAGAAAATCCAAAGAGGAAGGTAATCAGCGTGAAGCGTGCTGCAAAAATTATTTTGCAACAGCCCTGATATACTTTAAGCTTGCAGTGCACAGGGAAGGCAGTGGACAAATACACTCTACGGCATAGTAACTAATAGGCCTTGAGCCCCTCACAAGAAACAGCAAACAAGAATTATAAGCTCCGTTCGGTTTCTCCTTCACAGTATGATACGACTCTATCACTCACTGCGTGATTTGTGGGGTCAGTAGAATCCTAATGAAACTGAGTAAACACACCTCCAAGTGTGCAAAATCACAGACTGCCTTTCTAAATGCAAAGTGTCTCTGCAGACTAGACTGTAATTATTACCATAGTAGTAGGTGGTAAAATCACATATGCTTTCTGCAGTGAACAGAGCAGGTAATAATGACACCACTACACCTTTCCCTAGACTAGAGAGATGAAAACCTGCTTAAATTGGGCTTTGGTGAAGTGCTGGGACACGACGAGTCTCAAAAACAACTGTAGCATGTCTTGGCGTATATTTTCAAACACTCCATTCTCCCAAAAGAGGTTGCCTCATTTGGTGTTTTGATGATTCAGTTAGGCATGAATCAGGACAATTTAGAGTGTGTAGCATATGATTATCTCAGCGACTTATCTACATCTTTCTGCAATTCTTGCTTTTTGGCACCTTTTTTGTAATGCAACAAGAAAAAAAAAATCCAATACATGATTATGATGACAGTTTTGATTTTGAAAGATTTGTGTAGTATATTTCATTCTCAACAGTGCTAGTGCTAACTTTTTATAGGGTACGCATAGAAATACTCTGAAATTCAAAATGGAACAAGAATGTATTACTTTAGTGAAATTTTTCAAAATTTGTTTATTGTTTTGTTGAAAGTCAAGGTCAGTGAAGTTACCATATTTGGTTCCTTACCTGTAAGTGGCAAAAAAATAAATAAAAATCCAAGAAGTATATATAGAAAATACAGGGAAAACTAAAACCAACTTTACTGTTTCTAAATGATGTCTAAAAAAAAAACGATGAGCCAATTGATTTTCATTGTTTTTAAAGACTATATTGGGCGTCCATATTTACATTTTTTGTTTCATCCTTTGCTTGCCCAAGAGAGTACTAGTTTATTTCTCAATGTTAATGATTATCTGTTTTAAACATGCATAGAAATACTCTGAAATTCCAAATGGAACAAGAATGTGTTACTTTTGTGAAATTTCTCAAAATTTGTTTATTGTTTTGTTGAAAATCAAGGTCAGTGAAGTTACCATATTCGGTTTCTTACCTGTAAGTGGCAAAAAAATAAATAAAAATCCAAGAAGTATATATAGAAAATACAGGGAAAACTAAAACCAACTTTACTGTTTCTAAATGATGTCAAAAAAAAAAACGATGAGCCAATTGATTTTCATTGTTTTTAAAGACTATATTGGGCGTCCATATTTACATTTTTTGTTTCATCCTTTGCTTGCCCAAGAGAGTACTAGTTTATTTCTCAACGTTAATGATTATCTGTTTTAAACATGCATAGAAATACTCTGAAATTCCAAATGGAACAAGAATGTGTTACTTTTGTGAAATTTCTCAAAATTTGTTTATTGTTTTGTTGAAAATCAAGGTCAGTGAAGTTACCATATTCGGTTTCTTACCTGTAAGTGGCAAAAAAATAAATAAAAATCCAAGAAGTATATATAGAAAATACAGGGAAAACTAAAACCAACTTTACTGTTTCTAAATGATGTCAAAAAAAAAAACGATGAGCCAATTGATTTTCATTGTTTTTAAAGACTATATTGGGCGTCCATATTTACATTTTTTGTTTCATCCTTTGCTTGCCCAAGAGAGTACTAGTTTATTTCTCAACGTTAATGATTATCTGTTTTAAACATGCATAGAAATACTCTGAAATTCCAAATGGAACAAGAATGTGTTACTTTTGTGAAATTTCTCAAAATTTGTTTATTGTTTTGTTGAAAGTCAAGGTCAGTGAAGTTACCATATTTGGTTCCTTACCTGTAAGTGGCAAAAAAATAAATAAAAATCCAAGAAGTATATATAGAAAATACAGGGAAAACTAAAACCAACTTTACTGTTTCTAAATGATGTCTAAAAAAAAAAACGATGAGCCAATTGATTTTCATTGTTTTTAAAGACTATATTGGGCGTCCATATTTACATTTTTTGTTTCATCCTTTGCTTGCCCAAGAGAGTACTAGTTTATTTCTCAACGTTAATGATTATCTGTTTTAAACACGCATAGAAATACTCTGAAATTCAAAATGGAACAAGAATGTGTTACTTTTGTGAAATTTCTCAAAATTTGTTTATTGTTTTGTTGAAAATCAAGGTCAGTGAAGTTACCATATTCGGTTTCTTACCTGTAAGTGGCAAAAAAGAAATCCAAGAAGTATATATAAAAATACAGGGAAAACACATGTAAGGTGAAAAGAACATCACTTTTAGAATATTACAACAAAATAAGTACTGATCCAGACCCCAGTCCACATCCACATTCTCCCTTTGAACATCATTCTTTACATTAGTACCATTACTTCATGGTACCTAACAAAGCAGGTCCACTCACTGTTCATGCAGAGGTGGACCTTACAGACCCTGTAGACCACATTGGACCTGAGATTGTTGACTCACTCTCCTCACTGCAACTATTACTCTCACTGCTTTGTATTGTATGTGGAAATGACCAAAAATAGTCACATAATTCATTGTTATTTTGTATAATAATATAACCAAAAGAGATGCCAATTTTGATTCAAGTCCCCCATTTTTCGCTAGCAGAAGTCTTTCCTTTCCAAAGTCCAGCTCTTTCTGTGGGTGTTTACAGAGATAAAAACTCTGGAAACTAAAATTGGAGCCTCTGACAGCAACTTTCAATAAGCTTATATTTCCTCTGTTAGAGTTGTTGATTGCGGTTGTATATTAATGTCATATATAGGATACATGATAGTGGTGCTAAAGGTAAAGAATCACCAGAGTAATGTAGTCACGATCACTTGTACGAGGTTTCATGGTAATTTATGTGGTAACATGCAGCTGTAGATATGTGCTTGTATGTATTTTGCATCTTTTTCCTTCAATAATAACATTTGGGCACAGTCAGGGGAATATGAACATGTTGGGTGAAATAAAAACTTTAAGATAGACTTATTTTGTCATTTGTAGCTGATACATGACTGTTTGGGAATCCTAAAATCAACTTTACTGTTTTAAATGATGTCTACAAAAAAAAAAAACAAAAAAAAAAAACGGTGAGCCAATTAATTTTCATTGTTTTTAAAGACTATATTTGGCGTCCATATTTACATTTTTTGTTTCATTCTTTACTTACCCAAGAAAGTACTAGTTTATATCTCAACCTTAATGATTATCTGTTTTAAACACGCATAGAAATACTCTGAAATTCAAATTGTAACAAGAATGTGTTACTCTTGTGAAATTTTTCAAAATTTGTTTATTGTTATGTTGAAAATCAAGGTCAGTGAAGTTACTATATTTGGTTCCTTACCTGTAAGTGGCAAAAAAAAAAAAAAATCCAAGAAGTATATATAAAAAATACAGGGAAAACTAAAACCAACTTTACTGTTTTTAAATGATGTCCACAAAAAAAAAGGTGAGCCAATTAATTTTCATTGTTTTTAAAGACTATATTTGGCGTCCATATTTACATTTTTTGTTTCATTCTTTACTTACCCAAGAAAGTACTAGTTTATATCTCAACCTTAACAATTATCTGTTTTAAACACGCATAGAAATACTCTGAAATTCAAAATGGAACAAGAATGTGTTACTTTTGTGAAATTTCTCAAAATTTGTTTATTGTTTTGTTGAAAATCAAGGGCAGTGAAGTTACTGTATTTGGTTCCTTACCTGTAAGTGGCACAAAAAAAAAAAAAAAATCCAAGCAGTTTCAATAAAAAATACAGGAAAAACACATGTAAGGTGAAAAGAACATCACTTTTAGAATATTACAACAAAATAAGTACTGATCCAGACCCCAGTCCACATCCACATTCTCCCTTTGAACATCATTCCTTACATTAGTACCATTACTTCATGGTACCTAACAAAGCAGGTCCACTCACTGTTCATGCAGAGGTGGACCTTACAGACCCTGGAGACCGCATTGGACCTGAGATTGTTGACTCACTGTCCTCACTGCAACTATTGCTGTCACTGTCTTGTAATGCATGTGGAAATGACCATAAATAGTCACTTGCCCAATAAAGGGTTAAGGAAAAATAAGCAGAATCTTTAAAGCTACAGGTGCAAAAATTAGGAGGAAAACATAAAAAAAACAACAACATACCTTCCTTCTGCGGATCGCTCCTCCTGGACCAAATCAAAAGACTAAAAGTAAACACAGATGAACCTGATGGTGTTTGATGCTATTATGGAAAAGTAAAGCCATGTTTCCATCATCAGCATCACATGGTAGATTTTCTATAACATAAAACTCATGTCCTTTTAGACCACATAACAATATGCTGACAGGTAATTATGAAAGTGTTGCCCATTGACAATAAAAAAATATATATTTTGAAGATCAGATATACTGTTCGGGGATCAGAGAATAAATTTTACAAAATATGGTGCCCCTTCTTGGTATTTTATGAGACACCCACAACAATAATCTGTTTTGTTTTTTTTGTTTTTTTTTTAAATAAATAAATAAATTGTAATGTATTAATTATTGTTTTTTTTTTTAATATTTATTTTTATTGATTTTCTTTTCCCTTGCCCTTTTTTCTATTGTCCTTTTTTTAAATGTTCTTCCATACTGCACTTATTAATGCTGTTTATACATGATTGTTGATATTTTTTTTTTTATAATTTTCATTGTGTCTTTTCATAAATTTTTTCAGTGGTTGTTTGTACCTGTTCATGTCTGGGTAGGGTTATGTGTTGTGTCATGGGTTGATGTTGTTTAGAAAATCCAAAATCTCCTTCCTGTACAGTGAATGTCTTATTCATGTTCTGTTATTAATAAAAAGCCCTTTTGAAAGAAAAAAAAAAAAAAAATCAAGCTGTGCTGCATAAAATTGGCAGCGAAACCAACTCAAAACAAATGGCACTAGGCCCAACAAACCCCACCCCTCGCATGTATTGTAGCTTATTTTGGCATTGATCCAGCTGATGTCATCGTGTCTATGCATGTGCTGATGTCAGCGTATCAATTGCCTCTATATATGTGCCAAGTTTGAAGTAAATTGAAACAAAATTGATGTGTTTTAGAGACATTTGAAATTTTTCCCATTATAAGTAAATGGTGGGGTTATAAAAAATTCATAAAAAGTTTAAATCTTTTCCCAAAGTGTAATCAGATCTATTCTGGGTCACTGGCAATCTATAAATCCAAATTTGGTATGACTTCAACCAATACTTTTGCTGTTAGAGTGTTAACAAATAAAGAAACAAACAAACCGAACCAAAAACAATACCCCTTGCCTCCCCTTCGGGGGGCGGGGTAATTAAGTCTATTTTGCTTTTGTATATTGGATTTGTTTTTTGTTAGTTTTTTTGGTCTAAAACGTCTAACAGCATGCCTGCTGTTCCTTTAAATGTCTTGAACAGTGGTATATTGGTCCCTGGAGAGGTGTGTACACTCTCAATTTTTGTTTTTTTTTTTTTTTTTCTTAATTCAGAAAAAAACACCCTGTTTTAGAAACAGTGACATGTCAGACTACTCTGTATAGTTTACCCAAAAAGCCATCCTCAGTATTTGCTCACTATTATAAAATTATCATGACTTGATCAGGAGCAGTTTGTAGGTTTTACTGGTCACACAAGCAGCTGCATGAATGTAAATGTAGTCAACATGAGGCAAACATAGGATAACGTTAGCCTTTCATAACATTAGCCTACTCGCATAGTTTAACTATTGGTGACAACATCTCTCCTTTAAATGTGCAGTCATATGACCAGTATTTTAAAACATTGACTCATTCTGAAACCACCTTAAAACTTACCTCAGAATTATGTATTCCATGAAAGTAGGTTCTCTAAATATGTGCCAGTCACTTGAAACACATTTATTCTTCCTTTCTTGTTTGCATTTCCAACTAGAAAAGCACTCGGAGAGCACAGACCTCCACCAAGGCAGATCAGCGCCCCCCCATCACCACCAAAATTTAATCATTTGTTCCTTGTGCCAGTATGAACATTTTCTGAAAATTTCATCCAAATTCATCCAGAGCTTTTTGTGTTATCTTGCTAACAGACAGACAAACAAACAAAAATCCCCCACCCCCCCCGATCACCACCAAAATGTAATCATTTGTTCCTTGTGCCAGTATCAACATTTCCTGAAAATTTCAGTCAAATCTGTCCATAACTTTTTGAATTATCTTGCACATGGACAGACAGACAGACAGACAGACAAACCCCAATGAAAGCATAACGGCAGAGTTAACTAGAAGCACTCGGAGAGCGCAGACCTCCACCAAGGCTGATCAGTGGCCCCCCCCGTGGGCCCCCCCCGTGGGCCCCCCCACGCCAAGGAGGTTATGTTTTTCCCAGGGTTTGTTTGTTTGTTTGTCTGTCTGTTTGTTTGTCTGTCCGTTAGTGTGCAACATAACTCAAAAAGTTATGGACAGATTTTGATGAAATTTTCTGGTCTGTGCCCCCCCGTGGGCCCCCCCACCCCCGATCACCACCAAATTTAATCATTCCTTCCTTATCCCATTTCCAACAAACCCTGAAAATTTCATCCAAATCTGTCCATAACTTTTTGAGTTATGTTGCACACTAACGGACAGACAAACAAACAAACCCTGGCAAAAACATAACCTCCTTGGCAGAGGTAATAATAATCGCACATCCTTCAACAAGATGTGCAGTGACCTGTCAATCAACTGGGGTGGAACTGGCTCCAGAGGTGGAACTGGCGCTAGTTAGCAATATTTTCCTAGCATGACCCGCCTTACTCTGCCTCTGATTGGCTCATCAGTCCTCAATACCTAAAGTTAACCAATCTAATCAGTGAAGGCACTGAGTACTAACCAATTAGAGGCAGAGTAGGGGTGGGTCATAGCTTCACCATCCGAGGGAAAAAGATGAGTAATTTGGTGTGCATCGGGGGGGATTTAGAAGTGGGTATACACAATGTTGACCGAAACATAAGTAGGTATACGCTATACACCACCGTATACCCTGGACTACACCACTGGTCTTGAAACATTTAAAACCAATGAGCGTCGTGAATATGATCCTTAAATGTCTTAAATGTGGACTTTTGGAAAAAAAACTTGTATTGATTACATTGTTACACAGTGAAAAGCAAAATGAGCTAACAGGGCTGTAGATTGGACTTCAGCATTTTTACAGGCACCAACTGAATTGAAAAATTTCTGGCATCATTTGGTGTCGTTTCATAACAGATTTTAATAACTGAGGAGGAAATCTCATTAGCATTCATGGTAAATTAATGGTATTTAATGAAGTATTATTTCAGGATGTAATTTGTTGAAATAATATGTTAATGTGACTTTTATCAAATATGGGGGAGTGAATCGACAAAATCTCTCTTGAGAACAGAGGCATTTAGTGTTTCACTGAAGCCCTTTCAAATCAATAAATTTGTTGTCTACTTAAATTAGGAGCTTTGGTTATAAACGCCTTAAAACCATCTGGGGAGTTGGAAAAAGATAAAGCCATCATTAAATGCCTGGCTTCACCCTGTATTTTTCTGTATTTGCATAAAGGGCATCGACAAAGACCATTCCCAGCGTAACCCATTCAACACTAACAACCTTTTAAATTGCAGTCATAATGGTCTAAAAAAAAAAAAAAAAGTCTTAAATCTGACTTAGTTAGTTTGTTTTGCTTTATTTTGAGCACATAGAATCATCAAATAACAAAATAACAAAGAATCATACAACATGGTCAAACAAAATTTTTCAACGCTCGAAAAGGAGTGGGAAGAAGTATAACTTACAAATTTCCACCCCCATTTTTACAAACTAATAATTAAATTAATTCCACCTCCTTTGCTTTGTTAACACACTTTTTTTCTATATATTTTTACAATAACACAAACCATTAACATACACTTTTTTAGTCAACTCATACACAATCAGATTTGCATAATTGACCTTTTTTAATGTAAACTATAATGTTTATATGCACTTTAAGTATTTTCTACAAATACAACCATTAATAAATGTTATAATATCTCCTAATAATGATAGTCTATATTAATTAATTAATTACAAATGGGCAACACACAATAATATCATATTTTTTTTGCATTCTTCTATATTATAACTAGATATGCACTTATTCAGATAATGTTCTAGATTTTGTTATTATACTGGATTTGTACATCCTTTTAAATGCTTTTTAATGCTTTTAAATCCTTTTAAGTCCAGGCTGAAAACGGCTCTGTTCAACTGTGCATATAACAACTGAAAGGGTTCTATCTGCACGCTTCTCTTTTACTTTATTGTAATTGATTATTATTATGTTTTATTGATTATGTTTGAATTGAAATTGTGTGTTTTTAACCTGTCTCTTTTCCATTTTTGTAAAGCGCTGTGAATTGCCCTGTGTATGAATTGTGCTATACAAATTAATTTGCCTTGTCTTTTAAATGCGCAAATTGAAGAAGACATTTTAAAGTTTCGGTCCTTCTGTTTGCAACCACAAATACATACTAACAAATCAGTGTGACTGCTGTGTTAGTGTGGTCTTATATTTATTTTTCATGTTTTCTTTTTCACCTCAGGTAAACAGTGTATGGGCCTTGTAGACTTGGATCGATCGTGGGCAGCAGAGGCTCATGGGTACTCGGTGCAAGTGATGACCATGGAGCCTGAGAGCTGTTCACCCAAAAACAACATGCTGATGGGAAGGCCGGCGCAGAAAAGCGAACTGGAAGTCGGCGTTAGACAGGTGGAAGCACCGGGGCATAATTAGACCGGCAAGGACCAGTTTCCTACAGAACATTTGTGGTTTGGGTCGGGGTTTGATAAACTACTTGGCCTCCGTGGTTCATGGCAGTGTCATGAAATTGCCGGGATTTTATTTTTATACGTCTGCCCTCAGCAATTTCTATTCATTTTTTACGAGACATTTTGGAAGAAGTGACCTTGGTAAATAAAATATATTGTTGTTTCTGGATGGTGAAAACCCATCTTGTGTGATCTCTTTCAGGCTGAAGGTAAAAGTAACTGCCACAGTTTTTATTTATATACACGTGGAATTGTTAAGAACGGCTACTGCTTCTCGGATAAATATGCACATGTATTGGGTCTTACTAACTGCTAGGCTATATTTGCATCCACACCTCAACTGTTTGATCAAGCTGTCAGTATAAACGGAAGCAGCAGGACTTAAACACTCACATTGTTAATTCAGCACGGCATACTTCCACGTGCTGTTTTTTTTTTTTTGGTTTTTTTTTGCTAAGTCTGTCTCATTAATGTTAGACATGAACAGAAAAAGAAACCTGGTGCTAATAATTTCATCTGAACTTAACGATGAGATGTGCAATTATCATTACGTACCTCCCCTGTGTCTTTTTTTTTTTTTTTTTTTTTTTTCCAAAGAACTGAGAGGGAAAGTGGGGTGCAGAAAAGGAGAAATTGGTTTTAAACTCCTATTCACGTCAGGTAAAGTACAGCATTTGTCATGGTTCTACACAGAAACTGATTATTCCTCATAAAGAATGAATGCGAATATGCTATGCATCCAGTAATACGTTCAGCTGCAATGAATATTTTATGATGCTGGCGAAAAGGTCAGTGTGCTTGATTAGATGCGCTGTGTTCAGAGCCTGGTAGCTTAAAATCGCACAGTGTGGCTCCATATTTTCATTCCTGTATATTGTAGACAGACTACAGTCCCTTAAGCTTTCATTCTGGAAGAAACTGGTCATCTGTTTCTTTGAAAAATCTGGCTGTCACCTTTGACAGTATGTTGCAACTGCTTGGAAAATCTGGGGAGGTAGTAGGAGAGCTGGTTTTACCATTTCCCCCACCCACCCACTGCTGAAGGAGCAGGCGAAAGAGGTGTAGGCTTTTTCCAGGGCTGAGCTCATCTGAATTCAGTCAGCGGAGTCAATCTATCCTGAGGTGAATGGCCACATACACAGCTCCTTCCAAGGACTGGAATTATTTCGAAAGGAGATGTCTGACCCTCTGTTCATGCTTTTGCCTCTGCACAGGTGCAGAAATGCATGGAGACAAAAAGGAGACGAGTATCTGGTGATAAGTCCGGCATGAGAATATCAAGCTGGAGTAATCAAATGAGCTGGAAGGTGAACTGACAGTGATATATCATTGGAGAGATAAACATAAGACGAAATATATTGAATTGATTTTATTTATTTGTATTTATTCATTCATTCATTATCTGAACCCGCTTTATCCTCACTAAGGTCATGGGGGTCACTGGAGCCTATCCCAGCTACTTATGGGCAAAGGCGGGGTACACCCTGGATATATCACCAGAGAAAAAAAACAATCATTCTCACATTCACACCTATGGGCAATTTAGATTAACTGATTAACCTATCAATGCATGTCATTGGATGGTGGGAGGAAGCTGGAGTACCCAGAAAGAACCCACACAGACACGGGGAGAACATGCAAACTCCGCACAGAAAGGTCCCACCCCCATCGACTGGTATTGGAATCAGTGGTGTAGTTCAGGGTATACAGCGGTATATGGAGTATTTCTTCTTATTTTTCAGTCAGCATTGTGTGTACCCACTTCTAAATCCCCCGATGCGCACCATTCAGTAGTATCTGAGCCAAACTGCCCATGTTTTCCCCTAGGATGGTGAAGCCATGACCCGCCCTACTCTGCCTCTAATTGGCTAGTACTTGGTACCTTCACTGATTGGATTGGTTAACTTTAGGCATGAGGACTGATGAGCCAATCAGAGGCAGAGTAGGGCGGGTCATGCCAAGGAAAATATTGCTAACTTAGAGCCAGAGCCGGGGCTCTGCTTAGACACCTCAGGTCCCAGTGTCACCCCAGTTGATTGAAAAGTCACTGCACGTCTCATTGAAAGATGCGCGATTATTGGAAATGTGAACAAGAAAAGCAGAATAAATGTCTTTCAAATGAGTGACACATATCGAGAGAACCTACTTTCATGGAATACAGAATTCTGAGGTAAGTTTAAGGTGGTTTCCAGTGAGTTTTACTCACTGTTTTAAACTACTGGACAAATGACTGCACATTTAGAGGAGAAGAGATATTGTCATCAATAGTTAAATTGTGTGAGTTGGCTAACGTTATGAAAGGCTAATGTTATCCTATGTTTGCCTCATGTTGAATACATTTACATTCATGCAGCTGCTTGTGTGTAAATGTAGCGGCTGTACATATACGTTGTGAAAGACTTTCCACACAATCTTTTTTTTTCCTTCCTCTTCCGTTTAATCTGGCACACACAAAAATGATACGTCACATGAAAATCATGCAGTCCGTCTTATGAGACAGGAGAAAAGGACAGCAAAACTGCTGCTTTTTTTTATCAAATAACAATGTAAATATAAAGTAAATAAAATACATACCTGGCACACACATAAAGCGATATGTCACATGAAAATCATGCAGTCCGTCTTATGAGGCTAAAAATAAAAAAAATTTTAAAAAAATTAAAAATCACAGTTAGCTAACTCCACAATCATACCACGAACATACATAAAGACCATTGCAATTTAAAAAAAAAACATACTCAACCCACAGAAAACCAATCATGACACTAACACAACGGTACATAACACTCATTCAAATATGACATAAAGAAAATAAAAGAATGTAAAATAAAGACAGGACCAACATGCGTGCACTCACCAGGAGAAAAGGACAGCAAAACTGCTGCTATCTCCTGGGGTGCATGACCCCAGTTTGCAGGGGTGTGGTGTTCATGTCCCCAAAATAAAATTGTAATTAACACAACAAAAGTCTGCGATGGCAAGTGGAATCCTACACTATATACCTGAACTCCGTTACATAAACTGTTAATACCTACAAACTGCTCTTGATCAAGTCATGATAATTTTATAATAGTGAGCAAATACTACTGATGGATTTTTGGGTAAACTAAATAGACTAGTCTGACACATTACTGTTTCTAAAACAGCGTTTTTCTGGACTACTTAAAAAAAAAAAAAAAAAAAAAAGGGCAAAAACTGAGAGTACACCCACTTCTCCAGGGACCACTACACCACTGGTTGGAATCGAACAGAGAGGCACAAGTGCTATCTACTGCACCACTGTGTCGCCCATTTTATTTTTATTTATTTAACCTTCATTTACCCAGGAAATCCCTTGAGATTAAATCTCTTTTTCGAGGGAGACCTGGCCAAGACAGCACACCATTAAAAAATTACAAAAATTCTAAAATAAAACACGTTAAAAACAGACCAAGGACAACAGACATACAACAAAATCCAGCTTAGGAAAAGCAATTGCACTCTTCAGTAACAGTTTATTTTTTTCTTTATTTGTTTATTTATTTATTTATTTTTTATCAGAGCTTTGAATTCTCCCAGGACGACCAAATCATTAACCTGTAAAGTGTTGTGAAGATTGTTCCATGACCATGGAGCTAAATAAGAGAAAGCTGCTCTACCAAGTTCTGTGTAAATCCTGGGTACCTGGTAGAGCGGCCATCTAGTGGAACGAAAGTTATAGCAGCTGTGTGTAAGTGAATAATAGTAGATGACATAAATATGAGGGGAGTTAACCCAGTATGGCTTTGGACATAAAGATATACCAATGCTGCTTTCTCCTTAGGCTTAATGAAGGCCAGGAACCCAGATCATAAAGTCCACAGAGATGGGTATGGGACAGTGAGTTGGATATAAAATGTAGAGCACTGTGATACACAGAGTCTAGGCAGCGAAGTGTAGAGGAGGCAGCATGCATGTAATGTCCCCATAGTCTACAACACTTAAAATGTAGCCTGAATAAGTGTTTTTCGAACTGCTAAATAAAGGCAGGCCCTATTTCAATAATAAAAACCCAGTGGTTTATTCCCTATGCGTTGTGTTTTGTTGTTGGTTGTGCATAAACCCAAGACACAGTGGATCATGTGGAGGCAGTCTCTATTTATTTAGCCGGGATAAGAGGATATAAAACAGTTAGCAGGGATGCTAATTCATGCCCTGTACCCAGATCTACAGGGGTTGGACAAAATAATGGAAACACCTTCACCTCAAGATGATAATGCCCCAATCCATACAGCTAGAATTGTTAAAGAATGCCATGAGGAACATTCTAATGAAGTTGAGCATCTCGTATGGCCGGCACAGTCCCCAGACCTCAACATTATTGAGCGTTTATGGTCAGTTTTAGAGATTCAAGTAAGACGTCGATTTCCACCGCCATCGTCTCTAAAAGAGTTGGAGGGTATTCTAACTGAAGAATGGCTTAAAATTCCTTTGGAAACAATTCACAAGTTGTATGAATCAATACCTCGGAGAATTGAGGCTGTAATTGCCGCAAAAGGCGGACCTACACCATATTAAATTATATTTTGTTGATTTTTTAAGGTGTTTCCATTATTTTGTCCAACCCCTGTATAGTGACGAAAATATCATGACAACAAAACCAACACTTACTGACAATAGAAGAAATAATAAAGTTCAATATCAAAATAAATACGACTTAATAAACATGGATGACATAAATAATAAGAAACATTAGCAAATGAATGTACAAATACAAGGAATGTGACAATATGGACACTGGTATCAATATGCAAAAGGGGAGAGCTATGGGCACACAGGGAATTTATACATGAACCCTACTGGGGGACACATGAAGAAGAGGTGGGTGTGGCTGGAGGACTAAGACCCCAAACAGACTGTACAATAAGGACGACAGCGGGTTTGTATAAACTATGAGTGGAAAACGACAATTTGACCCAATTTTGTGTAATTATATAATGATTTATATTGAAGGGGTTACACCAGCCTAACCTTTAGTTTTTTAGCTTACCGGCCGACATGCCGTAAGCTATTGTTGTCATGCGGCATCTGTCATCATCGTCTGTCATTGTCTGACGTCCGTTACAAAAATTTCAATTGTCTTCTTCTCCAAAACTACAATTCCGATTGACTTCATACTTGGTATACAGCTTCTTTATGATGATGTCAATAAAAGTTAGTGAAATTATTTGGATCTGGATCTGATTCTGGATTTGGTGCCACTTTGAAAAATGTCCCCATTATAAGAGATAGGAAGTGGATCAATGCAATAACTCAGTAAATATAAATGATATCCAGTGTAAATTTCTACAGTCCAGCCCTGATGGGGAGATGACCAAAACATAATGTCCACATGCTGATCAGGATCTTCTTCTGGATCCGGGAACTTACAGAAAATTTAACATGGGCTCTTATGGGGAAAAAAATGTCAATCGTCTTCTTCTCCGAAACTACAGTTCTGATTGACTTCAAACTTGGTATATGTTATGACTCTGGGTCATAATTTGTCTATTTATATGTATATATATGTTTTCTGTGTAGTGTGTGTGTTCTCCCCCGTCCTGTAGGTGTGCTGCGCCCTTTTGTGTCTGTTTGTGTTGCAGGAAGCGGACTGGTGGAGGGTGATTGCCCGGCCCCTTTAAAAATGGCCCTGGAGCTTCCGTTCGTCCTCTCTCTTGCCTCCTGCCAGCTCTCAACCCTGTGGTCTGTGTGTGGAACAGTCAGTCTTCGTGGGTTCCTGTGACAATTCGATCGTTTATAGTTGTAAATAGTTTTTTTGTAAATTGAACCTTTTTCTGGTAGGGGAGGTCGGCTCTTTTGTTTTCCCGTTTTCTCCTGTTTTTTGGTTAGGGAGTTTAGGTAATTTTTCTGTATTTTATTTCTTGAATTTATTTTGGTTAGGTAAGTTAGTTTAAACAAGAAGATATTTTGTTTGTTGTTTTAGCCGCTCCCTCCCCTAACCCTTCTTTAGTTGATATAAAAATAAATATTGTGAATTTTAGTTTGACTGACGTGTGTGCTTGGAAGCTGGGAGGGGACAAAAGTGAGCATATTATGTTCGCCCTGGTGAACCCCTAGGCCGGGGCGTAACAGCTTCTTTATGATGATGTCAACACAAGGTATTGAAATTATTTCGATCTGGTTCTGATTCTGGATTTGGTGCGACTTTTGGAAAAATTTTCCCATTATAACAGATAGGAAGTGGATTGATCCAATAAATCAGTATCAATGATATCAAGTTGGAATTTGAATTTTTTACAGATCTGATTGGAATATGACCAAAACATGGGCTATTTCTGTAATATAATAAATACACATAATTGGATGATAATAAATGGCATCTGGATACATTTCCCAAAGCTTTTCATTTGGCCGGTAAGCTACAGGGCCATTGGTCCTATTTTTCATTAGGTTCTCAATATGCACTCTAAAAGACAGCCTGTCATCCACCCAAATACCCAAGTATTGGAAGGATGATACTCTCTCAATTATTGATGCTGTAATAAAATTACATTAAATATCCTCCTGTGACCCAGCAATGCATTTTTGTCCTCTGTAGGGGACGAGTTTCACAGCTTTATTGAAAAATAAATAAATAAAAAAACGCTGTCAATTCCAAAGGATATCCCATAAAAATTTTTAAAAATGCATCTGAAAAAGCTGCTGTTTCCAATTAAGACAATTATTTCAAGTAAAAAAGCCAAACTTGTACTTACCTGGGTCTCAGGAGGACGTAGGTTAAAAACAAGTCATTTCCTACTAAAATCTGAGCTACATGCATCCTGTGGAGGTGCTTAAAAACTAGTTTAAGGCAGATGAAAACCACAACCTGGGAATAACGGAGCTTTCATTGTTTTATTAACCACAGTTATTTCTTGTAATTAAAATTTAAATCTTAGTGTTTTGGCCAACAGTTTTCCCAATCCTTTAAGCTCAGTGTTTATGGCTGTTTGTCTGTAAAGCTCTCCTTTGTTGCCATGAATTTTCTTTTCTGGCAAACAATGACCTTATTTATGTGTCCTGGGTTACAACCGCAGACAGTGATAAACAGATTTCCTCTGTGCTGCCGCTGCCATTCTCTCAGATGTCAAGCTTGTCCTTTTACACGTACTATTTACTCAGCCTGAACTCTAAATAAATGTCATTTCACTTTACTTGTTTTTTTCCCCCTAATTTAAAACACTGGGTGTAATTATACGAGTCCAGAATAACACAAATTAATCTGCACATATGTTGCCTTCGGTTGCCTGCTGCTGTTATATTGCACACTATAATAATGTTGTAATTCTCTCATTGTACTTGTCACACTCTTCACCTTCGTATAACTCCAGTTTAGGATTTCTTCTATTTTTGTGCAGATTTTCTTCCTGGCACACTGCTCAAAATGCAGCATAACGAATTCATGTCCCCACGGGGTTCATTAAAGGGTGAGTTCACCTAAAAATACTTTTTTTTTTTTTTTTTTTTGCTAAAACTTCCCTCCTTACTGTTGATAAACAAAATCCCTCTCAACTCTATTGTACTGATAAGGCTGCAGACAAAATTACACTCAAGTTGTGACCAAATATTGCAGAAAACACATTTTAATTATTTGTTTTTTATCAATCTGTATTTTTCCACAACATATCAATACTGTAATAATTAACCCTTTCATGTTTAAATTATGAGAACCTTCATCGAGTAATCAAGATTTTTTTACTGAGTGATTTTATTCCTCCTTAGGCATTAACAAACAATCCAATTGAATTTTTTTTTTTTTTTTTGGTTGTTTTTTTATGAAGCTATGTTTCATGGAATTGCAAAAATGTCCACTAAGCTGGACACCATGCGTTTAATTTTTGAAACAAAGAAACATGTATTTACTAATATACAGTGTGAAAACTCTGAAATAAAAACATTTTAATGCTGCTAATCTGATGTTTTCTCACATTTTAACAAACTCTAATACTGGTCATTACTCACTTCATGGACATAATATGCAAAAAAAACAAAAACATAACTTTTTGTTGTTAAATACAGTCTAACCCTTTCATGCATGAATTATGAGAACCTTAGTCAAGATTGTTTTCCTGAGTGTCTTCATTCCTCTTTAGGCATGTAAAAACAATGCAATTGCTTTTTTTTTTTTAATGAAACTATTTTTCATGGAGTTACAAGAATGTCCAATATACATACATTTAACATTTGAAGTAAAGAAATGTGTATTTAACATCAGAAAATGATGTACTGTGGGAAAACTATTCAATAAAACACTTTTAATCCTCCTAATCTGATGTTTTCTCACATTTTTACATATTCTAATTCTAGTTGTTACTCACTTTATGAAGATATGCAAAAAAAAAAAACCCAAAAAAAACAAAAGAATCAAAACTGTTCTAAGAACAATTAGTAAACTGATTTGCACTAAAGCATGTTGAAGCAGAATAAGTTTAACAAAAACAGTGAAGTTACACTAATGGTATAGTTTGCAATTGAAATACAGCCAATGATACATGGCGTCCAATTTAGTGGACGTGTTTAATTGTAAATTTCTTCCAATATAATATAAATATCTGGAATTTTTAACACTGCTATTAATCCTTAGATGTTACTTGATGCTAGCATATTTTTTCTACCTTCAGGGGTGTCCTGATATAGAAAGATTTACCAAATATTCCTGGGATGTTCAGCATTTCTGACTTCCTGTCAGCCATCTTGGTTATGAGTAAAAAAACAAATGCACTTCCCATGACTGTCCAATAGGTGACAGTGTATGGGATCATGTACAAGCGTCCCACTGTGTTGGCAACTTAAACATCAAACCCCATAAATATACAGGAGAACAGCTTTGGAATAGCTGTCCACTCTACTGACCACTATGCACGAAAGGGCTAATAACAATAACAAGCAATTGATTTACACTCAAACATGTTAGAACAGCAAAGTTACAGTAATGTTATCAATTGCAGTGTTTGTGATGATCCATAAGCATCCAATATGTTGGCTGATATGAAACTAAAAGAACAAAATTCATGAATATACAAGAAAACAGCTACAGAATAGCTGTTCACCAGTGGCGATTTCTCATAGACTGCAAGGGAGGCCCGGCTTCCCCTAAAATTACGAAAATTAAATGGTTAAATATGTTCGGTTGTGTTGACATTTTATTGACTACAAATGTGTTAGAACACGTTCATCTCAAAGACGAGTTCGTTCAGAATCAGCTTTATCACAAATCAACGGACGCGATGTTGTTCACTTCTCCATTCCCGTTGAGCTGTTTTCTCATACGATCTCTGCTCAGTGCATTTGTCCGTAGACGTCGGGCGTCTCTGGGCTTCAATGGGACTGAGTGGAACAGTTTTTTTTTCATTGCCTCAAAACTGGACGGTAATTGGATAAACGCCACGATTTTGTCCTGCCCCTGGACGCCGGGCGTCTCTGGGGGTGAATGGAGCTGTGGGCGGAGCTCGGCCGGGCTGGACGCCAGAATCCCATGTGCTGATTGGAGGATCAGTCGAAAGGCTGAATCCTGTTTGATTGACAGTTATTTTTCAGATCTCCTCCTTCACTGACACAGTTCAGTTTAATACCGTCGCACATTCTGCTGTGAAAGAGAGAGAGAAACCGCTACGAAATTACCTGTTCATTTCTTGCACTGTAAATAAAACACACTCATTGTACTTCCTTGTTTCAATTTAACATAATTTCAGCGTTTTCTTGTTTCAGTTACATAATTTAATCATTTCTTGTTCGAGTTTAATATCCTTTTGTAGATAGTTAAATCAATCATACTGTTGGCTAGGTCGGAGTGAACTAGCTATCAAGTCCCTGGAAAAGACGCCTACTTTGTACGATAAGGTCACTGACCATTTTCTTAAAAAGGAATGGAGGGCCAAATGTATGTTTAAATAACTTGACAATTTTTTTTTTTTTTTTGATGTAAGCCAACCATGAGCTTCCCCTGTCTGAAAGACGAGCAGCCGCCACAGCTGTCCACTATAGTGACCACTATGCATGAAAGGGTTAATGTGCATGATTTTTTTTTGGCTTATTTGCATCAGCTCAGCAGAATGGAACACATTTTACAGGCATGAAAATGATTTGATTTATAGTGTAATTATACACAACCGGCATTTCTCCAATCACCTGCTTCTGGAGATGTCAAACCTCCATGGACTCGCATAGATTTATTATGAAATCAGTGACAGGGCGTAACAAGGAGAGAAGTGCCATGTATCAAAGGATGTAAATACCCAGCAGTAATCATATGAAAGACCACCTCATTCATCTCCTGCTCCATGGTGTTTGGTTATACTTATTCTTTTCTTTTTATTCATGTCTTTTCCTTCTGTTGACTCTTCACTGGAGCAACTATTTTATTGACTTACTTGGCTTCTCCAAGCAAGAAGGCGTTCATATCAGAAAATGAGGACAGCATTTAGAATTCTGCCCCTAGACAGGAAAGTGCATTTCACTTTCAGTATGAAGAGCTGCTTATGGCTCAGGCTGACGATTATCGCCCCCAGATCAGAATCAGGAGTCAGACATGCACCTCTCTCCGGAGAATGAGAATAAAAGAGGGGGCAATTTCGAAGAGCGCATGTCAAATTTCCAATAATTCTTCTTTGCAGCTGTGTGATGGGAAGATTGCATCCAAGAAAGAGCAGCTGATTGCGCGTCTAGTTGTAAATGACTGAAAACTTGACAAAAGCGCAAACGCCTGTTGGTGACACTGTGCCATTTCAATATAAACTCTGTTGCCGTTTTTTTAAATTAATCCATAAAGACCCAAACATCCACAGACGAACAAAATCATTCACTGATATAAAATGTTAAATTCCTGTTGATCCAATAATCCTATCAATACGGGTAAATAATTGGTGTAAAATGCAGTTTGTCGTCTTTTCATGGTCATCAGTTATGACCTATTTGGATGTTCAGAGGCTCCGTAGTTACCGTGGAAACACCGTTATCTTCTACAACAGCAGTCACTTTTCCACTAGACTTTTGCGCAAAACTTTAACAATATTTACTAAGTTTTGAAAAAAAAGAAATGCATAATATCGGTTTTTCCATTAAATCACAAATGTGATGACTTGTTTATTTATTATCGTGAGATGAAATGTGAAGTCATTCCATAAACATGGCGACCAACATAAATATTGTGTTGATTTACAGATATATTCATTATTATTATTACCTCCGCCAAGGAGGTTATGTTTTTGCCAGGGTTTGTTTGTTTGTTTGTCTGTCTGTCTGTCTGTTTGTTTGTTTGTCTGTCCGTTAGTGTGCAACATAACTCAAAAAGTTATGGACAGATTTGGATGAAATTTTCAGGGTTTGTTGGAAATGGGATAAGGAAGAAATGATTAAATTTTGGTGGTGATCGGGGGTGGGGGGGCCCACGGGGGGGGGGCACTGATCAGCCTTGGCGGAGGTCTGCGCTCTCCGAGTGTTTCTAGTTTGTTTGTTTGTCTGTCTGTTTGTTTGTCTGTCCGTTAGTGTGCAACATAACTCAAAAAGTTATGGACAGATTTGGATGAAATTTTCAGGGTTTGTTGGAAATGGGATAAGGAAGAAATGATTAAATTTTGGTGGTGATCAGGGGTGGGGGGGGCCCACGGGGGGGGGGCCACTGATCGTTAGTGTGCAACATAATTCAAAAAGTTATGGACAGATTTGGATGAAATTTTCAGGGTTTGTTGGAAATGGGATAAGGAAGAAATTATTAAATTTTGGTGGTGATCGGGGGTTGGGGGGGCCCACGGGGGGGCCCACTGATCAGCCTTGGCGGAGGTCTGCGCTCTCTGAGTGCTTCTAGTTATTATATATTACCCCTCTATCCCGTACTAAATTAAAAAAAAAAAAAATTCGGTTTGGTGGTGTGTCCACACATGCCGCAACACGTTTCTTTTAAAACTCTTCTTCTTCTCTTGTTGTAATGTCTGTTGACCTCCATTTTTGTTTTTTAATTCACCTGACCTTAATTGCGGAAAAAGGTCTTTCCATCGCACTTTTGCATGATATACCAATTGCGCTACGCCCAAAACACCACCTCTGGCCAGCACAATAACTTTTAATCGAAAAACAAAATTGTCGTTTTTCCATGAGGTACATTTTTATGCACAAGTTATTTTCACTCAGTTTGAGGGTCAGTGGAAAAGTGACTAGTGATTCACCAGTAAAACCCATGGAGTTGGATCAGTGACAGTGGGTGGACAAACTGGGTTTATGTTCAGTTAATGATACCTTTACTGAAAAAGTCGCTTTTTTTGTTTTCTCTTTTTCTGATATGATAACCCTCAACTTTAATGAACATCTACATAATCAACACATTAACCCATAAAGACCCAGTGCTGCTTTTGTGGCAATTCCAAAATATTTTTTTCTCTATATTTAACTTTTCTTAAATGATTTATCACCATTTACTCTAATATTATTATCTATGTTTTGCATTTTTTAGTGAAAATCAGGTATTTTCCTGTATTTAATTCACTGATCATGTAGCTGTTCATTGAAGCTCACATTAAAGTTGAGGGTAATTATATCAAAAATACAGAAAACTGAAGAAAATGTGACCTTTTCAGTAAAATATATCATTAACTGAACATAAACTAAGTGTCTCCATCCACTTTCATTCATCCAACTCCATGGGTTTTACTGGTGAATCAATGTTGTAGAACAATGGTTTTCAAACTTTTTACAATGGAGTCCCTCCTGAAATATACTTTTTTTTAGCCAAGTACCCCCAACTTTTGCTTCAGCCTTTTTGATTGAAAAAAATTGGCAAAATTTGTTCCTGTGCCAAAGGTGTCTGTTTATATTTTCAAAAGTTTGTAAACAAACAACGTATATTTAAAGCTATACCGTATGATGTGGCATTTTTACACTTTTCTTTTGTCATCTTAAAATGCTCCTAATAAGCGTGTGTCAAACTAAAATGTAAAAGAAATCCACCAGGTATTGAAACTCAAAAATGTTTAATTCTCATATATTTCTGATAAAAGTCTGACCAATCATTTTATTCGGTCCGAATGAAATAATTGGCTGAGCCTCCTGTCAATCATCCATTACGGTCGTCCAGCATCCAATCTATTATCGCCGTCTCACATCTGATATGTGTCCCTCTGAATCTGACGCTTCACTGGTGCTGCTTCTCCTGTCACTGACCACAGTCTACTGTCTAAGGATGTGTTTGGATAGAACTGACATGCACATGTGGAAGGGAATAAACGGATTTATGAACAGAAACAACAACTAAGGAGAACAAACAGGAGTCTGATGAATAAAGGATGGAGATAAAAGTCCAGGAGTCTGGTGTACTGGACTGAACAGACAGGTCTGCACAAAGCTCAGCTTTTATGACCATTGGACTCATACAGGTACATGTACATGGTGTCGCACAATGTAGGATGATAAATGTGTGGAGTATGAAACCTTAAATGTCCACGGAAAATTCACGGAGGCCGCGCGTTCACAGTGCGCAGGCCTGTCGCTTGGGCACCTCATTTCTGTGGTGCAGTGAAGACCCAGACCCAGCGCTGCACAGACCAGACCCTTAAATTCAGGGTCTACTGATGGAACAGGAGCTTCGGGCCCGCAGCAGGTGGATGATGTATCTGATTACTGAGGGAGGGGTCCACGGACACACCGAAGCAGACCGGACCTCCACCTCTGCTTCCTCTGCGTGCATCAGGTGAGAGGAGGAGAGAGGAGGAGGAGCCTCAGAGCTCAGGCAGAGGGAAGTGGGCGGGGCTTTGGAGGGAGGCGGGTTGTTCATGTTCAAACTTTTACTAAGTGCTGTGAGAAATGCCACATCAGTAGGTATAGCTTTAACTGTAATGTATTAAAAAAATAACACATTTTTTAACATAAATTTTGTGTGCAAAATACAATATAATGTCCTCTTTCATTTATAAGAAAAATAAACAAATTGGTCATTAATTAATAAATGAACCTTTCATCAACAAAAATAATTACTTAGCTACTTAAATAAACTCATTCTGAATAATATAAAATAGAAATGTTCTTAAAATGTTACCAAAGCTTAAACAAGATCATTGATAACAAAACTATTATATAAATGTATTTATTGTGTTTTATATTTAAGCATGCATATATATATATATATATATATATACACAGGGTGAGAAAGCAAAATTTACAATGAACATTTAGTTGTTTTTTCTCCGCAGGCACTATGTCAATTGTTTTGAAACCAAACACATATTGATGTCATAATCATACCTAACACTATTATCCATACCTTTTCAGAAACTTTTGCCCATATGAGTAATCAGGAAAGCAAACGTCAAAGAGTGTGTGATTTGCTGAATGCACTCGTCACACCAAAGGAGATTTCAAAAATAGTTGGAGTGTCCATAAAGACTGTTTATAATGTAAAGAAGAGAATGACTATGAGCAAAACTATTATAAGAAAGTCTGGAAGATACTATTAAAGAAGAATGGGAGAAGTTGTCACCCGAATATTTGAGGAACATTTGTCCAAGTTTCAGGAAGTGTGTGAAGGCAGTTATTGAGAAAGAAGGAGGACACATAGAATATTATATGTATATATTATGTAAATTTTCTTGTGGCAAATAAATTCTCATGACTTTCAATAAACTAATTGGTCATACACTGTCTTTCAATCCCTGCCTCAAAATATTGTAAATTTTGCTTCCCCACCCTGTATATATATATATATATATATATATATATATATATATATATATATATATATATATATATATATATATATATATCAGCCGCTAAAGTGCAAAGCATTAATTTTTTTTCTCCGCCCTTCCATTATTTTCTTTGCCCTCCAGTTGCCCCCCCCCCCACACACACACACACACACACACACACACACACACACACACACACTTTTAAAATCCTGGTGCCGCCACTGCAGTTAATATCTTAGTGGATTTTTTGCATTTCACAAATTCATCCTAAGGGCCGGACTGGACCCTTGGGAGGGCCGGATTTGGCCCCCGGGCCGCATGTTTGACACCTGTGGTTTAAAGACTCCTCAAACTGTCACTGAGGACTCTTTTACTGTTGTTGGAGAAATGCTTTCCAAATGAGGCACCATGCGCTGGCTATAACTGCATCTGCCTGGGTGGGCGATGCACCTGCGTGTCTCAGCAGGCTTTGAAATTAATATAGGTATTTCCAAAACAGGCATCTGGAGCCGCTTCCTCGTGGCTTTTACAGGGAATGACGTTATATTTAAGGTCGCAGCCACGTTACCTGTGCCGGCGTAATGAAGACTGGTGCGTATTAAGACGAGAGATAAGGTCCGACTGCAGTGGGTGCTGTTGGGTGAAAAGCCCACTGGCTGAACTTGTGCGAAGACTAGAAAGAAGAGGAGGAGGAGGAGGAAGAGGAGGAGGAGAGACGCGGCTGTGCGCTTTCTTCCCGGTAGAGTGCGTACCGCTCCACACACACATTCACACACTCACGCACACGCACACAGATCGGGGTCACTCCACTTCCAGGCTGGAGGACTGGTTTGTTTTCCGCACCCTCTGACTATCGCACATGAACAGTCTGAAGGACGCCGGCAGAGCGCTCTTACCTGTGCACAATAAACGTCCAAGAAACTCCGCGTTTTCCTCCTCTGATCGGTTCTTCCACGGTCCACCCGGTGCTTTTGGAATACTGACAATAACAAGGAGCGGCGTGGGCGCGCAACTCTCCAAATCATGGAATTATGGATAAAGTTGATGCTTTTGTACAGCTGCTGTTTTGGAGCAAGTGCGGACTTTGATGGCAGGTGAGGCACATGGTCCAGACTGTCTGCGCAAAAACTGATGCATTTGTGAGATAAGGCTGATTTGTTGTTAGGAACCCGGTGCATGAACATGAAAGGTAACATGAAAGGTGGTGTTTGGTTGCACACTTTACATCCTCCAGCTTTGAGGATCAATTTTAATCCCATTAAAAAACATGTTGCTTCTGTGAAATATGTGCGCTCCAGTGCACTGAGACCTGATTATCCAACGTGCTCTGTCCGCTTTAATCTCTTTTTCCATTCTTTCATTCCAACTTTTATTCAGATAAAAGATGGAATTCTGCCCCCAAGACCAGACAGTTTGAGTCTAGTATTTATGTGTGATACCAAAGGGTTTTTGTCTTGTGCATTTATCCTGTAGTAAAGTGATGTGACAGCACATTGCCCACTGCCTCATGTTCAAACACGATCTGAAGAAGTATGTGAAGATAGAAGTGTGGAGACGTGCCAGACCCCAAAGAATGCACGTGTCCGAGATTTCAATCTGTATTTTTTTTTTTTTTTTTTTTTTTTTTTAATGTCATTAAATATGCCACAGGTTTAACCCTCCGGTATCCAGGCGCGCCTTTTAGGCACACTTTGCACTTCGTTAAAAAAAAAAAATAATAATAATAATATTTTTCACAGTTTAAATGAGGTTAGAATTCAAAAGTTATTCATTTTTGCATGATCTTTAAAATTCTGGCCACCCACTAAAATTTGCACATTGTAAACAAAAGACAATGACAAGACTAGCATCTGTCTCCCAAGTGTGCCTAAAACGCACTATTTCTTCCATTTGATATGTATGATTAGGGCAGACCTTGATTTACAAAAAATAAAATCAAATTAGTGCAGAAAAATAAATCAATGTATAATATTTAATAGTTTGATTTATAGGTGTGCATTTTACACACACTTGGTGACAGATGCTAGTATTTTTACAACATTTAACCTAGCGCCAAAAATAATAATGCAAATTAACCAATGTTGGAGTTAATCATTGACATATGCCAGGCTGCAAAAATCAAATAATATGACATCCACTTTTTATGTGGTGTATTGAAAAAAAATTATTCTTTGTGTTTTTTGCATCCCCAAAAAAAATGTTTGTTTACATTACAAACACGGCATTTAAAGGGTTAAAAACTGTGACAATTATTGCGTATTTGGTGTTTTTATTTACAGCTCAAGTTGATGAAATAGAAAAAAGTGTAAAAGAATTAAAAACAAACTGTATGAAAATTTTTTTGACATTATTCCACAAGTGTGCCAAAAAGGCACACTTGGTGCTCAGTAAGGGCCTAGCTGGTCAGGATACCGGAGGGTTAACACTGAACCTGAAAGAATTAGATTTATACACAAAGTGCCAGGTTATTTAGGGAAAGTTGTTGCATCAGTACTATCCATTCACAGAGAATTAATTTATTTTTCCTGACTATAGGACTATTTGTTTTGAAGAGGTAAGCTCTTATCATCTCTTTTTGTGTCACACTGTGATGGATTTGTGGAGCTCAGAATAAAGTTGGACAAAAGTCCATCCAAACACTGTGAGACTTACACAAACAGAACCCTCTGCCAAATTCCCTACATCCTCAACAGAGAAGCCAAGAATTGTATTTTATTTTTCCCTGAGTATCTCTGTCAGACAGGCTGAGCCCCAAAGCGGAATCCTCTCTCATGTTTCAAGTTTTCAAATGAATGAAAAACTTTGAAGATTATTGGATGTAATCATTATTGAAATTGCAACCCTGTATTTCACAAAGGCCTTTCAAACTGCCACCTGCTTGTTGATAGGTTTTGACATCTGGAGGAATATATCCCTTTTCTCTTCCATAGCTCTTCTATCCAGTTTTTCTTCTGTGTTCAAAGGTATTTCAAAAAGAACGATTTAGATATCAACGGTTACAACAAGGAATGAATATGTATCTGTGAGAGAAAATGAGATACTACAGAAAATTTAGTATTTGCATTTGTGTTATTTATGACGTATTTTTCTCTCTTACCACCGTAGCTAATGACTGTGCGACAGGATGTGGTTTGATGAGATGTATAGGGTTTTAACTTTTATTTCACGCATTGCCTTTGTGTAATGGTCATTTACTTGAACCTAGCAGCAGCGTATTGTACATTATTAACATCCCTGCTGATGGAATGGCTTGTCACCATGGTCATAATTTGCCAATTTTTATGGGTATAAACTTGCCTCAGCCTGAGTCTCCGCTTCAATATTAATTCATTGAGAGAGAATATCCCCTGAGACTGAGCACAAGCAAAAAAGCCATTTATTACCTAGTCTCTCTCACTTATTGCCTTTTAGAGAGCGTTGCTAACAGGCTTATCCATCTAGTCCTGAAGGGTCCTTCACGGGCATCACTGGCAAGATAATTTTTGTTCTCTCACAGCGGCACATAATATGCTTACCTGCAATTCTGTGCAACAAACATCGCACACATATTGCACAATTGTTGCCAGTTTGTATTTAGACCTACATTTTAGGACAGACAGTGGACAATATGACAGACAAACAGAGGTGTCAAGTAATGAAGTACAAATACTTGATTACTTTACTTAAGTAGAAGTTTTGGTTATCTATACTTTACTGGAGTAATTATTTTTCAGCCAACTTTTTACTTCTACTCCTTACATTTTCACACAATTATCGGTACTTTCTTCTCCTTTCATTTTAAAAATAGCCTCATTTCTCCTATTTCATTTCGGCTTGTCATCATTTAAATTAAAAAAAACTATCCAGATAAACTGCACCATCTGGATAGAGATTGTGGTTGGGTGAGAAGTATTATCACATAACATTCTGACACCCTATTGCACAAACATCAAACATGCGGCCTGGGGGTCAAATCCAGCCCCTGGGATGAATTTGCAAAATGTAAAAATTACACTGAAGATATTAACAATCAAATGTGTCACAATCATTTCAGGTCATTTCAGTATAAAGTGGATCAGAACCAGTAAAATACTATCATAATAACCTATAAATAATGAAAACTGTAAATTTGTCTCTTTGTTTTAGTGTAAAAAAAGTCAAATTACACAAAAATATTGACATTTACAGACTAGCCTTTAACAAAAAAATATGAATAATCTGAAATGTCTTAAAAGAAGTATGTGGAATTTTAATAATATTCTCCCTGTTATTTAATGTTTTGTGTATTTGTAGATCCACTGTGATCTCTAAGTTTTGATTTGCATGTATAAATGATAAACTAAGGCGTGACATTGTTAACACTGCATTTATTTTACTAAAGAATTTTCAGGTTGTTGATATTTGTACATGCTGTGTTCAAGTACAATTCATAGATGTAAACATTTTCATTACAGAATTTACTTTTTTCACTCAAAAGTTCTTATCCTATTACTTATATTATTTTACTGGTCCGGCCCACTTTAGATCATATTCGGCTGAATGTGGACATGATCCATCGCACCTGACTGTTTGCACCGTTCAATTAGTCATCATATCTTCAGCTCTATGAAACACATGTTAACGCTCAGCAGTGCACAGATATGGTTCTTCAATACATTTGCATTGGACTAAAATGCGTTCATTTTCAATGGGCATATATGCGGCTGAAACAGGTAGACTAGTGCAGGGGTATTCAAATGCGATCCTCGAGGGCCGGTATCCTGCATGTTTTAGATATTTCTCTCTTCCATCACACCCGGAAGCCATTATATCATGATCAGACTTCTGCAGAGTTTGATGATCAGCTGGTCATTAATTGAACCAGGTGTGATGGAAGAGGGAAATATCTAAAACATGCAGGATACCGGGCCTCGAGGACCAGATTTGAACACCCCTGGCCTAGTGCATCCCAGATTTTTCAACACTAACATTTGAATATAACATTTTAGTCATGATGGCCTTTAGAAAATGTTTTTGGGGAGGTGGCACCACCTAAGCTTTTGTCCTAATGGCATTTTTACCTCTGCCAGGAGGTGTTATGATCACTTCGCTTTGTGTGTTTGCTTGTTTGTTTGTTAGCAACTTTACGTGAAAACTATTACAACCATCTTTTCTAAATTGTAGTAGTAGTAGTACTAGTTTATTTCGAGCACATAGAATCATCAGATGACAAAGAATCATAGAACATGGTCAAAACAAATAAATAAATACAATTTTTTTCAGCTCGAAAAGGAGTGGGAAGAAGTATAACTTATTGACTCCCACCCCCTTTTTACAATCTAATAATCAAACTAGATCCGCCTCCTTTGCTTTGTTAACACACATTTTCCTCTGTATATTTTTTTACAATAACACAAAACATCCCTACAAATCATTCATATACACTTTTTTTTAGTCACCTCAAATTGTCAAATCCTCAAATTTTACCCACAGATAGGCCTAGACCCTGGGACAAACCCATTAAATTTTGGGCCAAGTAGGCCAAAGTTCAAGGTCACAGCAAGGTCACAAAATCTCAAATTTTCCTATCTCTCATCATTGAGTAATTTTCGAAAAGTCGTAAAAAATTCAAAACGACTCTGATTAGCCTCCAATTTGATCCACCCGTAGCTTATAACAAAATTGTCCACATCCACTGTGGAATGTGGACTCTGTGGACATTTCAATTTAACACTGAAAATCCCATTTACGACATATTTTTCATTATAACTCAACAAATATTGATTGGAATTTAATATAATTTGACATACACATGACTGGTACTAAGCTTCAACTTTTTCTGCTGTAGGGAACAACCTTGAAACTGTTTAATTTAAAAAGAAATAGTCGTTCCACACATGCACACCATTCGGGGTACTTGGCGGAGGTTTGCGTTCTCTGAACACTTGTTTTCACTTACATTTACTTTTAGATAAATACTTTATTGATCTTTTGCAGGAAATTATTTGGTTACAACAGCAGTAAAAAAAACACACTGACCCATCCCAACAGTCAACCCTACAGACTACCAACATTAGAGACACAAGGGAAGAAGTAATAATAAAAAAAAAAAAGATATATGAAATATATAATGTATACAGTAAAAGTAAGGTATAAAAGTCTAATGGCGGCGGACAGGATGGAGCTCCTGCTGTGTTCAGTCCTGGACCGAGGGGGGGTCAGTCTGAGGCTGAAGGGGCTCTACCTGAACACCTCAACATGGTGAAGTGGGTGAGATGCATTACTGAAAATAGAGTTCAACTTCCTGAGCATTCTCACCCCAGCCACCTGCTGAACTGTGTCCAGTTCAGTCCTGATGATGGAGCTCACTTTCTTTTATACTTCAGGTAGTTTTGAAACCTTTACACTTATACTGGAGTAAAAGCTTGAGTTGATACTTTAACTTCTACAGAAGCCTTTTTAAACAGTCTCCATACTTCCACCTGAGTAATGAATGTGAATAATTTTGACACTTCTGGAGACAAATGATAATATAACAGACAATATATTGGCATCCAGCACAGGTATTTAAGAAAAAAAGCAACACATAGAGCACATGCTTCCTCGGTGATGTCACTAAATTGTTAAATTCAACAAAGTCCAGCAAAGCAGCACATACCAAGCTTCCTCAGTAATAATCCAGAGCTGTGGACTCGTGCCAGATTATGTTGCTGTTGTAACATCAGACCCACATTAGTGCTTTCAGGGGTTGAAGCAGAGAGCAAAAAAACACAGTGAAAATTCGACTTATGGGCAGCTTAAGAGAGCTTTTAAAAACGCCTTTATTATTTTCTTAATGTTGCCAATGTCTTCTTTTACAAGCCATGAAACAAAACCATTGATTTAAATTGCAAGTATTTAACCCATAAAGACTCATTGCTACTGGCTTTTCCCAAATTAATTTTTCTCCTTATTGAACATTTCTTAAGTGATTTATCACCATTTTATTATAATATTATTCTCTGTATTTTGCATTATTTCAGCAAAAATCAGTTTTTTTTCAGTATTTAATTCACTGATCATGTAGATCAGGGGTGTCAAACTCATTTTAGTTCAGGGGCCACATTCAGCCCAATTCGATCTCAAGCGGGCCAAACTATGAAAATAATAGCATAAAAACCTATAAATAATGACAACTTCAAAATTTTCATTGCAAAAAAACCCTTAAATAACTTAAATTCTGAAAATTTTTACACTTTAAACTATCCAAAACCAAAAAGATGTAAATAATCTAAAAAACCTGAAATTTCTGAAGAAAAATAAGCACAATTTTATTAATATTCTGCCTCAACTTATGATTTATACATGTGCATTGCAGATCAGATCTACCAAGGCACAAAACCTTTGTTAAAATTGCACTTACTTTTCTTTAGACATTTCAGGTTGTTCATATTTGTTCTGTTTATTGAAATTTTATTGTTAAAGGATATCAGAATTTAATGTTCTTTGCAATAAATGAAAGAGAAAAAAAATGGTGTTGCTATTATTTATAGGAGTAATGTCTTTTTTTTTCACATTAAAGAAAAAAACTTGGAGTAATTATTCATAGGTTATTTTGCTATTATTTTTGAGTTGGATGCCCTTGACTTAATATCTTCAGGGTAATTTTTGCACTTTGCAAATTCATCCTGTTTGACATCTGTGATGTAGATGTTCATTAAAGCGCTGATTAAAGTCAGCGGTTATTATAAACAGAAACAGAGAAAACAAAAGAAGAAAAAAAAAGTGAATTTTTCAGCAAATTTATCATTAATTTAACATAAACCAAGTGTCTCCATCCACTGTCATTGATCCAACTCCATGGGTTTTACTGGTGAATCAATGTTGTAGAAGATGACAGTGTTTCCACGGTAACTACGGAGCCTCTGAACGTCCAAATGGGTCATAACTGATGACCGTGAAAAGATGACAAACTGTATTTTACATCAATTATTTACATGTACTGATAGGATTAGTGGATCAACAAATATTAAACAGTTTAGATCAGTAGATGGTTTTGGTCAATGATGGATGTTTGAGTCTTTATGGGTTAAATCCCTTAAAGACATAAACAACCGCCAGAAGCATCTACTGATCTAAAATATGTAATGACTCTAAAACCAATAGTCATGTGGATAGAATGAAAGAATTCAGGTAAAGTGTAGTTTCTCAGCTTTTCAGTGTCATCAGATATGACCCATTTGGATGTGTAAAGGCTCCATATAGTGAACATGGAAACACCACCCTCTGCAACATTGATTTACCAGTAAAATCCATATATTTTGACAAATGACAGTGGTTGTAGATACTTGTTTTTATGTTGAATGTTATTAAATGTTTTGCTTTTGCTTCAGTTTTCTCTGTTTTGATATAATAACCACTGAATTTACTCTAAGCTTTTATGAACATCTACATGATCTGTGAATTCAAAAGAGGAAAATTCCTGACTTTCACCAGAAAATACAAAATGTTGAGTATAATATAATAACAAAAAGTGATAAATCACTTAGGAAAGGTAAGACGAAAAAGAACAAATGAACTCAAGATGTTCTCCCTGTTACTTATTATGCCCCTCCCCCGGCCGAAGGGGAGGCAAGGGGTATTGCTTTTGGTTCGGTTTGTTTGTTTGTTAACACTCTAGCAGCAAAACTATTGGTTGAATTCATACCAAATTGGGTTTATAGATTGCCATTGACCCAGAATAGATGTCATTACAATTTGGCAAAAGTAGGTCAAATTAAAAAAAAAAATTTATGAATTTTTTTTTTTTTTCCCTCATTTATTTATAACGAGCAAAATTTCAAATGTCTATAACAGCGAAACTATTGGTTGAATTCCTACCAAATTGGGTTTATAGATTGCCAGTGACCCAGAATAGATGTCATTACAATTTGGCAAAAGTAGGTCAAATTAAAAAAAAATTTTATGAATTTTTTTTTTTCCCCTCATTTATTTATAACGAGCAAAATTTCAAATGTCTATAACAGCGAAACTATTGGTTGAATTCATACCAAATTGGGTTTATAGATTGCCAGTGACCCAGAATAGATGTCATTACAATTTGGCAAACGTAGGTCAAATTTAAAAAAAAATTTATGAATTTTATTTTTTTTTTTCCTCATTTATTTATCACGAGCAAAATTTCAAATGTCTATAACAGCGAAACTATTGGTTGAATTCATACCAAATTGGGTTTATAGATTGCCAGTGACCCAGAATAGATGTCATTACAATTTGGCAAAAGTAGGTCAAATTAAAAAAAAATTTTATGAATTTTTTTTTTTTCCCCTCATTTATTTATAACGAGCAAAATTTCAAATGTCTATAACAGCGAAACTATTGGTTGAATTCATACCAAATTGGGTTTATAGATTGCCAGTGACCCAGAATAGATGTCATTACAATTTGGCAAACGTAGGTCAAATTTAAAAAAAAATTTATGAATTTTATTTTTTTTTTTCCTCATTTATTTATCACGAGCAAAATTTCAAATGTCTATAACAGCGAAACTATTGGTTGAATTCATACCAAATTGGGTTTATAGATTGCCAGTGACCCAGAATAGATGTCATTACAATTTGGCAAAAGTAGGTCAAATTAAAAAAAAATTTTATGAATTTTTTTTTTTCCCCTCATTTATTTATAACGAGCAAAATTTCAAATGTCTATAACAGCGAAACTATTGGTTGAATTCATACCAAATTGGGTTTATAGATTGCCAGTGACCCAGAATAGATGTCATTACAATTTGGCAAACGTAGGTCAAATTTAAAAAAAAATTTATGAATTTTTTTTTTTTTTTTTCCTCATTTATTTATCACGAGCAAAATTTCAAATGTCTATAACAGCGAAACTATTGGTTGAATTCATACCAAATTGGGTTTATAGATTGCCAGTGACCCAGAATAGATGTCATTACAATTTGGCAAAAGTAGGTCAAATTAAAAAAAAATTTTATGAATTTTTTTATTTATTTATTTTTCCTCATTTATTTATAATGAGCAAAATTTCAAATGTTTATAACAGCGAAACTATTGGTTGAATTCATACCAAATTGGGTTTATAGATTGCCAGTGACCCAGAATAGATGTCATTACAATTTGGCAAAAGTAGGTCAAATGAAATTTTTTTTAATGAATTTTTAAAATCTTTTTTTTCCCCTCATTTATTTATAATGAGCAAAATTTCAAATGTCTATAACAGCAAAACTATTGGTTGAATTCATACCAAATTGGGTTTATAGATTGCCAGTGACCCAGAATAGATGTCATTACAATTTGGCAAAAGTAGGTCAAATTTAAAAAAATTTTATGAATTTTTTTATTTATTTATTTTTCCTCATTTATTTATAATGAGCAAAATTTCAAATGTCTATAACAGCGAAACTATTGGTTGAATTCATACCAAATTGGGTTTATAGATTGCCAGTGACCCAGAATAGATGTCATTACAATTTGGCAAAAGTAGGTCAAATTAAAAAAAAAATGTATGAATTTTTTTTTTTTTTTGTCCTCATTTATTTATAACGAGCAAAATTTCAAATGTCTATAACAGCGAAACTATTGGTTGAATTCATACCAAATTGGGTTTATAGATTGCCAGTGACCCAGAATAGATGTCATTACAATTTGGCAAAAGTAGGTCAAATGAAATTTTTTTTTAATGAATTTTTAAAATCTTTTTTTTCCCCTCATTTATTTATAATGAGCAAAATTTCAAATGTCTATAACAGTGAAACTATTGGTTGAATTCATACCAAATTAGGTTTATAGATTGCCAGTGACCCAGAATAGATGTCATTACAATTTGGCAAAAGTAGGTCAAATTTAAAAAAAAAATTTTATGAATTTTTAAAATCTTTTTTTTTTCCTCATTTATTTATAATGAGCAAAATTTCAAATGTCTATAGCAGTGAAACTATTGATTGAATTCATACCAAATTGGGTTTATAGATTGCCAGTGACCCAGAATAGATGTCATTACAATTTGGCAAAAGTAGGTCAAATGAATTTTTTTTTTTTTTTAATGAATTTTTAAAATCTTTTTTTTCCCCTCATTTATTTATAATGAGCAAAATTTCAAATGTCTATAACAGTAAAACTATTGGTTGAATTCATACCAAATTAGGTTTATAGATTGCCAGTGACCCAGAATAGATGTCATTACAATTTGGCAAAAGTAGGTCAAATGAAATTTTTTTTTAATGAATTTTTAAAATCTTTTTTTTCCCCTCATTTATTTATAATGAGCAAAATTTCAAATGTCTATAACAGCAAAACTATTGGTTGAATTCATACCAAATTGGGTTTATAGATTGCCAGTGACCCAGAATAGATGTCATTACAATTTGGCAAAAGTAGGTCAAATGAATTTTTTTTTTTTTTTATGAATTTTTAAAATCTTTTTTTTTTCCCCTCATTTATTTATAATGAGCAAAATTTCAAATGTCTATAACAGTGAAACTATTGGTTGAATTCATACCAAATTAGGTTTATAGATTGCCAGTGACCCAGAATAGATGTCATTACAATTTGGCAAAAGTAGGTCAAATTTAAAAAAAATTTTTTATGAATTTTTAAAATCTTTTTTTTTTCCTCATTTATTTATAATGAGCAAAATTTCAAATGTCTATAGCAGTGAAACTATTGATTGAATTCATACCAAATTGGGTTTATAGATTGCCAGTGACCCAGAATAGATGTCATTACAATTTGGCAAAAGTAGGTCAAATGAATTTTTTTTTTTTTTTAATGAATTTTTAAAATCTTTTTTTTCACCTCATTTATTTATAATGAGCAAAATTTCAAATGTCTATAACAGTAAAACTATTGGTTGAATTCATACCAAATTAGGTTTATAGATTGCCAGTGACCCAGAATAGATGTCATTACAATTTGGCAAAAGTAGGTCAAATTTAAAAAATTTTTTTTATGAATTTTTAAAATCTTTTTTTTTCCTCATTTATTTATAATGAGCAAAATATCAAATGTCTATAACAGTGAAACTATTGGTTGAATTCATACCAAATTAGGTTTATAGATTGCCAGTGACCCAGAATAGATGTCATTACAATTTGGCAAAAGTAGGTCAAATTTTAAATTTTTGTTTTATGAATTTTTAAAATCTTTTTTTTTCCTCATTTATTTATAATGAGCAAAATTTTAAATGTCTATAGCAGTGAAACTATTGATTGAATTCATACCAAATTGGGTTTATAGATTGCCAGTGACCCAGAATAGATGTGGTTACATTTTGGGGAAAGTAGGTCAAAGTTAAAATTTTTTAAATCTTTTTTTTTTTTTTTTTTTGGTCCCATTTACTTATAATGGGCGAAATTTCACATATCTATAAAAACATTAATTTTGTTTCAATTTACTTCAAACTTACTGCATATATAATGGCAATTGATATGCTGACATCTCCACACACATAGACATTAGAGCCCAAATGATTAATTGGCCCTCTGATTAATTGGGCCGATTATAGCGTGTCACCGATTAATCAACATGGTCAATATATAACCGATGTTTTAACTTTTTTGCCCCGTGGAGATTTTGTCGCTCGCTGCTCTTGTGTGTCTGTGCTGCCCAGAGAGTTAGAGAAATAGTAAAGCGTGTCAGTTTCACTTTCACTTCTGCTCCGACAATCATGAGACTTTTTTTAACCCCCAATTTCGGTATCGACATTGGCCCCAAAAATCCCATATTGGCTCTAACAGACATGATGACATCAGCTGGATTGATGCCAAAATTAGCTACAGCACGGGTGAGGGGCGGGGTTTGTTGTGCCTGGCACCACTTGTTAGTATTTCAGTCAAAACGAACAGGATAATATATGAGCTAACACAGTGGTTCCTAACCTTTTTTGGCTCGTGACCCCGTTTTAACATCACAAATTTCTGGTGACCCCAGACATTCAAAACAGAGGCATTTATTTGTTAAAATTAATTTGTTTGTGAACATGTAATAATTTTCTATACTATGCTGCAAATAAACATTAATTTTAGATGACATTTAGGCTATATAATGTATGTAATGCACCTTTTTGGTGTATGCTTCTCAGTTTTTCTTGGAGATGTCTTAACAGGGCCAGGCGGGCGAAGAAATCTTTCCATTCTCTTTTCGGTTTGGTTTTCTGACTGTGACTGCGTCCAGGCAGGTTGAAGTGTAGTAACACACGTGGTCACATGATCAGGTCAATCAAGATATGCCCTCTCAGATATTACATCCTGCATTTTATTTGAACTTGATTTTTATTAGGAAAAGTGTGTGGTGTTTTCATTGTAATGAAATATATATTGAGTCATTAAAAATATTTTTAATTTTTTTTTTTTTTTTTTTACATTTTGATATATTACTAGAAATTTCAGGTGACCCCATTTGAATTCCAAGTGACCCCATGTAAGGTCGCGAGCCCAAGGTTGAGAAACAGTGAGCTAACATCGGACATATATTACCGTCCATTTAGAAACACCTTGAGTTGTGTGAGAGACAGTAGTCGCTTTTCCATTGACCCTAAATTGCGCAAATATAACTTGCGCATAAAAATTTGCCTAATGGAAAAATGACAATTTTGCCAAAACTCTCATTTTTCGATTAAAAATTTTTGCACTGGCAAGATGTGGTTTTTGGGTGTAGCGCAAATGGTATATCACACAAAACTGCAATGGAAAGACCTTTTTCGCAACAAGTCAGGTGAATTAAAAAGCCGGATGTTGACTTTTGTTACAACAAGCGAAGAAGAAGAAGAAACATGTCGCAATATGTGTGGACACATCAGGAAAGCCGATCATTTTTTAATTTAGTACGAGATAGAGGGGTAACATAATAATAATGAATATATTTGTAAATCAACACCATATTTACGTTCGTCGCCATGTTTATGGAATGACTTCTCGTGTCATCTCGCGATAATAAATAAACAAATCATCGCATTTGTGATTTAATGTAAAAACTGACATTACACACTTGTGTGTTTTCGTCATTTAGTAAATATCGGTAAAGTTTTACGCAGATGTCCAATGGAAAAGCGACCAGTATCTCTAAATACTTCCAAAACGCTGCCATGTCGTTTTGTTCTTTACACAATTAAAAGCAAGAGTACTTTTGTTGCCATCTGACACTTTGCTTTGTGACAAAACACTGAAAATCAGTCTCAGAGCTGTAGCATAAATTCTTCCCTTGTGTCAAATAGGTGTTAGTTCTATGGTACCTTTTTTTTAGGACAACCATTTGCGTTTTATTGGTCTTGTCAGTTGGCTTTCTTTGATGAATGCACTCTCTATTGAGTCGTTTTGGACCAAAGCTTGTACAATTTGCAGGAGAAAGCTTTTTTCCCTACAGATATATGGATGAGGTGGACATGTTTCACTTTGGTTTCCTTGACGTTCATTACCATTAATGTACCCTCTGACAAGTGCTGCAGAATTGAGCCAGTTTGTCAAATCCATGTCAGCGCTGACATTTTTAGTAAAGCTATTGCAGTGCTATTGTGTTGCATCACATTACATCATATAAGCTTTTTTTTTTTTCTTTTTTTTTTTATCCTTTCAGTACATCACCAGCGTATGTTTTTATTTTACAGTATTAAAATCATTCAGACTTAATACATAATAAGCCGTTAAATCTCTCAAGCTTTATTTTTACCCCAGATATTTGTCAATATCCCACATCGCGCTACGTGTTAATGTGATAGTCTTGGCAGGCGGCGTGCAGATCTGGCAGTGTGTGCAGTCGAAGTGGTTCATTAAGACTCCAGACACCTGATGACTCCACATACTCATGCCTTCAGCTGAGCTCTGCAGGTTCAAACAAGTCTCTCACCTAAGATGCTACAAAGCAGAAATCAATTTCTATGTGTGTTGGTGAGGAAAATCCATTCAACACTCATGATCTTCAGGCTTCATCCATGATTCATGAGACTATAGATAGACTGTACTATTGCCATTCCTTCATGGTTCTGATTGTCACGCTGTATTCTATGGCGCTTCTCTGTGAGCGATGGACTCACTGCTTCTTACTGTCAGGCAGGGAGATCAGCCTGCATAGTATCCATTAGTAAGACAATAGAAGAAGGATGATGTTCCCATAGTGGGTATCACCCTTTTCAGCTTTGTTGGAAGAACCTTGTCTGATATTTTCTGCTTGAGGAGCGGTGTCACACAGCATGCGTGAAGGGTAATAATTATCTGCTTGAGTTCCTTCAAGGCTTAGCACAATTTAGGATCATTATTCAGAGCCGTAGGGTAATAAATACAGGTATTATACTCACGTCCATTTGATATGCCAGAAGCATATCACTGGGGACAAGATGTATCTGAAAAAAATGCTCCTGTTTTTTGGTGCATTGTCACCTTGGTTTTCATTGTTGATAGAGAGGAGTTGCAATTTTTAAGTCATAAAAGTCAGAAAGTTAGAGATGAAAAATATGTATTCGACATTGCAGCAGCATTGATGTGATGACAGTGAGATGATGAATTGTGTTTTAACAGTATTTTCAAGTTCAGAGTGTGTTGCAGTGCACAAACGCCGTAGGCTAAATTCAGCATGAGGACTGAATATGGAGGCATGTTTTATGTTCTTCCTGCTTTTTCTCACTCTGTGTATATGTGTGTATTTATATGAGTGTGTAGGAGAAAGCGTTACGAGGAAATTTTTGATTCAACAATCCAGAACTTGCAAAGATCTCAAGAGAGTCCTGTGTGCTTATCACTCCCACCGGGCTAAACCTCCCAGACACTTCTCGCCCCCAGAATGCACTGGGAGTCTGTAGGAACTCCTCTGCTTATCTAGTGTTCAGAGTCAGGAGCCATATCATAACTGTCTAATCCAGCCATGCTGAAAAACGTGCAGCAGGTACAGTATGTCTATTTATTTATCTGATCCCTTTGGGTACACAAAGTATCAGCTCCATCATGTTATCCATCCCCTGGTACTGGACCAAAAACCTCCACAAATTCATTTGAAAGCTCCCATAAAATCAAAATCAGTGATTAAGTGTCTTGTGCTATGTGTGACCAGGGTGTGAGTGGTTGAGGGGGATGAGGGGATCAACCCCCCACCCCCCACCCCCCCCCCACCCCCATCCCACTCTGGTTTTGACATCCCTACTTCTGATCAATGAATTTCATCCTCAGGGGGGGGACAAGCAGACAACTGAAATAACAGGCAGGTTGTGGCTAAGTTAAGTAATGTTCACCAAAACCGAACTGTCGGCAGTCTCAGAATTTGCAAACATCCCCAAGCACTGGGGTGCCGTAAAAGGGGGTGGGGGTGGGGGTGTAAATGTGATAAATTCATGGGGCCTAGCATTTGTGTGTCCAGTGGATACAGGTTAGAAGTTGTGAAAATTCTGTGTAAGTTCTGCTGTAGAACAGAGGCATAGAACCAGGGAGTTGGATGTTTAAAGTATGTAAAGTTTTAGTACCCCCCCCCCCAAAAAAAAAAAATCCCCCCCTCTGTTTTTTTGACAAATCGCATCCTGTGTGTGACCTATATATGAGCTAGGGCTGCACGATATTGGAAAAAACTGACATTGCGTTTTTTTTTATTTTTGTTTTTTTTTTTTACCCTGCAACACATATTGCGATATGAAAAAATATTCAGGAGGATATAATAGCTGTGTGGTGCCGACGTAAATGGTCAAACAAATTAGTTGCATTCCCTCTCGTTGTGGCAACAGTTGTGCGGCACTATCAACACAGAACATGTGTTTCAGTTTCATCCTTCTTGTAGTTGAAATAATTCCAGATAACTGATGCTGCTTTTCTTTTTGGCACCAAGTCTTCTTTTTCGGTGATTTTCTCTCTCATTTTTAGCTTACCGGCCGACATGCTAGCTATTGTCGTCATGCAGCATCCGGTGTCGTTGTCGTCTGTCGTCCGTCGTCCATTACAAAAATCTCAATTGCCTTCTTCTCCGAAATTACAATTCTGATTGACTTCAAACTTGGTATACAGCTTCTTTATGATGATGTCAACAAAAGTTAGTGAAATTATTGGGATCCGGATCTGATTCTGGATTTGGTGCCACTTTGAAAAATTTCCCCGTTATAAGCGATAGGAAGTGGATCGATGCAATAACTCAGTAAATATAAATGATATCCAGTGTAAATTTCTACAGTCCAGCCCTGATGGGGAGATGACCAAAACATAATGTCCACATGCTGATCAGGATCTTCTTCTGGATCCGGGAACTTACGGAAAATTTAACATGGGCTCTTATGGAGAAAAAATTCCAATTGTCTTCTTCTCCGAAACTACAGTTCTGATTGACTTCAAACTTGGTATACAGCTTCTGTATGATGATGTCAACACAAGGTATTGAAATTATTTCAATCCGGATCTGATTCTGGATTTGGTGCGACTTTGAAAAATTTTCCCATTATAAGAGATAGGAAGTGGATTGATCCAATAAATCACTAAGTATCAATGATATCAAGATGGAATTGGATTTTTTTTACAGATCTGATTGGAATATGACCAAAACATGGGCTATTTCTGTAATATCATAAATACACATAACTGGGTGATAATAAATGGCATCTGGATACATTTCCCAAAGCTTTTCATTTGGCCGTCAAGCTACAGGGCCATTGGTCTTGTTTTTCAATGTTGTAACCAGTGGCTCCCTCCATGCGCAGGGGCGTGGTCTGCTTCGGCAAACTGATTAAAAAGGATTGTGATTGGTGGATCAGTGGGCGCATTGTACGTCAGGTACCCAGGTTGAAATTAGATGAGAACATGTTGAGTTCATTTGCCTCCTACACCACAGGACCTGAGATGTGACTATTGCGCATACATACATCGCAATGACGATGCTGAAACGATATATCGTGCAGCTCTAATATGAGCACCCGGATGAGCGTGCAAAAGTTTTTTTCTCTGCATTTTTTTAGAGTGTGGCATTTCCTGGAAAATTATTTTAAAACAATTGGTGCCAGGCACAAGAAACCCTGCCCCTCACTAGGGGTGTGTATTGGCAAGAATCTGGCGATACGATACAAATCACAATACATGGATCATGATACGATATATCACGATATATCATGATACTGTTAAAAAGGCAATTTTTTTGTTTGTTTCTTTTTTTTTTTTTTTATGATTATTTCTTGGAAGAATTGAATTACACCAGATATTTGCACAAATATTAAACACATTTTTATTTGATCACAACAGGATCTAATGTTATATCACAAAATGTTCCAGTGTTAAAACTTAAATGATGTTTTACAAATATTACAGTTTAAGATCCTGCTCAAATGTTTATATTCTATTAGTTCATAACTAACATCATAACATTATTTTTGTGCGATCCCAACAAAGGAACTAACATTATTTAATAAAAGAGTGTTAAATAATAACTATAATATAAACAAAAAAGAAAAACAAAAAAACAAAAAATGAAACTCCCCAATATCTACATTTGTATAAATACCTAAAAATATCGATACAGTATTGTTAAATGAGATATTGAGATATATTGCAGAACCGATATTTTCTTATACCCCTACCGCTGGCACGCATTGTAGCTTATTTTGGCATCGAAACAGCTGATGTCATCATGTCTACAGGGTGGGGAAGCAAAATTTACAATATTTTGAGGCAGGGATTGAAAGACAGTGTATGACCAATTAGTTTATTGAAAGTCATGAGAATTTATTTGTCACAAGAAAATTTACATAATAGAAAATGTTTTTATTCTATGTGTCCTCCTTCTTTCTCAATAACTGCCTTCACACGCTTCCTGAAACTTGCGCAAGTGTTCCTCAAATATTCGGGAGACAACTTCTCCCATTCTTCTTTAATAGTATCTTCCAGACTTTCTCGTAACAGTTTTGCTCATAGTCATTCTCTTCTTTCCATTATAAACAGTCTTTATGGACACTCCAACTATTTTTGAAATCTCCTTTGGTGTGACGAGTGCATTCAGCAAATCACACACTCTTTGACGTTTGCTTTCCTGATTACTCATATGGGCAAAAGTTTCTGAAAAGGTATGGATAATAGTGTTAGGTATGATTATGACATCAATATATGTTTGGTTTCAAAACAATTGACATAGTGCCTGCTGAGAAAAAACAACTAAATGTTCATTGTAAATTTTGCTTCCCCACCCTGTATGTGTCCATAAAATGTTGGAAACAAGTGCTGTAACATGGCTTGACCTTATTTAAATGATGCCCCAGCAAATGTATACAATAATAAAAGCTAAAGGGCAGCCAAAAAAATATTGTGGCATGGAATATTTTTTTTTTTTTTGGAAAGGCTTTGTATGTATATCTCTATATTTTCCAGAAAATGTAGAGAACAAACATAAGCCCACATTTGTCGCTTTTCCATTGATCCTCAAATTGCGCAAATATAAGTTGTACACAAAAATTAACCAAATGGAAAAACGAAAATTTAGTCACAAGTCTTATTTTTCAATTAAAAGTTTTTGTGCTGGCAAGAGGTGGGTTTTTTTTTGGGCGTAGCGTGAATGGTATATCACACAAAACTGCAATGGAAAGAACCTTATTCGCAACCAGAGTCAGGTGAATTAAAAAAACAGATGCTGACAGACATTACAACAAGCGAAGAAGTGCCTGCTGAGAAATAACAACTAAATGTTCATTGTACATTTTGCTTCCTCACCCTGTTTATGTGAAGTGATGTCACCATATCGATTGAATCTACATATGTATCAAGTAAACTGAAAGAAAATTGATGATTTTATAGACATTTGAAATTTCGCCCATTATAAGTAAATGGGTGAAAAAAAAGTTTTTAAAAAATTCATAAAAACTTTGAACTTTGACCTACTTTCCCCAAAATGTAACCACATCTATTCTGGGTCACTGGAAATCTATAAACCCAATTTGGTATGAATTCAACCAATAGTTTTGCTGCTAGAGTGTCAACAAACAAACAAACAGAACCAAAAACAATACCCCTTACCTCCCCTTCGGTGGGCGGGGTAAAAAGCATATTGGAGTCATATACTCATTTTTCAACCATTCAAATGATTTGGCCAATCAGAGGAGACAGGGCATCCTCCCTCCCTCTCTGCCTTTAGTTATGCTTCTCCAGGAAACATGTAAATGTTCTAAAGCAGATAGAAGTCCACTAGTTTCATGGGGACTTGAACATTAATGCTAGGATGGTCTACTTCCTTTCTCTTGGCTTCTATGCTGAGGAAAGCGGATTACACAAAAACTACTGAACTGATTTTCATGAAACTCAATGTAAGGGTAGGGCATGAAAGATGGACAAACCCATGGTGTTTTGGAGCAGATTAATAAAAAGGAATGTGCTTTGCCTCACATTACAAGATAAGAATGTTTTATTAATGGTGCAATATGTAGCAAAGCAAAGATATGTGCATATGTTAACCCATAAGGACCCAATGTGACTTTAGTATCAGTTCCCAAATGATTTTTTCTCTCTATTTAACCTTTCCTAAGTGATTTATTACCATTTATTATAATATTATCTTCTGAATTTAGCATTTTTTTCTATGTTTAAGCCTTTCATGCATAGTGGTCACTACAGTGGACAGCGATTCTCCAGCTGTTCTCTTGTATATTCATGGATTTTATTGTTTCAGTTCCATATCAGCCAACACAGTGGACACCTATGCATCATCCCATACACTGCAATTCATACCATGACTATAACTTTGCTCTTCTTGATAAATCTGATCTGTAGTAACAGGTTTGAGTGTAAATCAATTGCTTGTTTTGGTTAATAGATTGTAATTAACCATTTTTCTTAAACAAAAAGGTTTTTTTTTTTTTTTGCAAATTATCTCCATAAAGTGAGTAATAACTAATATTAGAGTATGTTAAAATGTGACAAAACATCAGATTAGCAGCATAAAAAAAAAAATATTTCATACTTTTCACACAGTGTATCAGTAAATACATGTTTCTTTGCTTCAAAAATTAAATGCATGATGTCCAGCTGAGTGGATATTTTTGCAACTCCATGAAAAATAGGTTCATAAAAAAATTTAAATCGCATTGTTTTTTTTTGTTTTTTGATGCCTAAAGAGGAATAAAAACACTCAGGAAAAATATCTTGATTAGGGTCAAAAAACGGTATTCAAAATCTCTCTGACGGGACATTTTAGAGACGATTTGACCCACATTTTTACTTTTAAATTAATTTTTGCTTTAGTTGGACCATAAGGGATTATCCAAAACAAGGAGCTACTTTATATTGAAATAAATGTTGGAATGGCAATCAATTAAAATTTGCTCTCTGACGGGACATTACTGTGTTTTGACCCATTAAGGTTCTCATAATTCATGCATGAAAGGGTTAATTTACTGATCATGAAGATGTTCATAAAAGCTCAGAGTAAAGTTAAAGGTTATTGTATCAAAACAGAAAAAAAAAACTGAAGAAAAGGTGACTTTTTCAATAAAATATAGCATTAACTGGACATAAACCCAGTGTCTCCACCCACTGTCACTGATCAAAGTCTGTGAGTTTTACTGGTGAGTCAATGTTGCAGAAGATGATGGTGTTTCCATGGTAACTACAAAGCCTCTGAACGTCCAAATGGGTCATATCTGTTGACCATGAAAAGATGAAAAACTGCATTTTACATCAATTATTTACATGTATTGATAGAATTAGTGGATCAACAGTTTGGATCAGTAGATGCTTTTGGTCAATGGTGGATGTTTGGCTCTTTATGAATTAATTGGGGGGGGGGGGGGGGGGCTGTCCCAGTGTGACTGCATTAACCCTTTCATGCATGAATTATGAAAATAAGTATTGAGGGTTTTTGTTTTTGTTTTTTTAATTTCTCAAAATTAGGCTAAAGTTGAAATGCATTTTGAATTTTTTAAACCCTTTACTGGGCAAGTGACTATTTTTGGTCATTTCCACAAAAATCAAAATATAGGGCCAATTCCATGCCTCAGTGAGGTCAAGAAGTTTTTTTTTTTTTTTTTTATAACATTATATAGTGATTCAGAGAGATTTTATAGACATTTTGAAGTTATAAATAGTGAATATGAGTGATTTTTGTCTGTTTATGACCTTATAACAATTGTTTTATTGCATGTATTTACTTTTTAGTAAGTGGCACTCGGATGTTTTATTTTGAGAAGAGGCAGATGATGATATCCAATAACATACAAAGGAAAGAGGAAAAAGAGTATTTCAATGAGTGGCCTATAAAGGGTTAAGAAGATATTTTACCTCCTGAGACACCAGAAAGTACAAGTTTTTGCTTTTTTTTAAATTAAGTAATTGCCTATATTGAAAATATCATGTTGAAACAGTTTTTTCAGATGCATTTTTTTTTTTTTTTTTTTTGGAACGTCCTTTACAGTGGACATTTTTTTGTTTGTTTTGTTTTTTGTATAAAGCTGTGAAACTCTTGTCCACAAACAAGGACAGTAAACCCATAGCTGGATCTGAGGAGGTTAACTTTAGGAAATCACAGATCAGTTTAAATTGTAAAACTAAGATAATCCTTTTTTTTTTTTTTTTTTTTTCATTTTATTGCTTTTGGGTCTATAGAGACTGCCCCCATGTGGTTTGGAGAATATTGCCTTTAGAACCCTTTGGAAAGTGAGTTAAACTATGTGTCTATAAATGTGGACGTCATGCATGAAAGGGTTAAATAAGATTTTCTTGAGGCTCTGTCTATAATAACCTGTAGACTCATTCCTACTTTTATGGCTACATCAGCTAAATTTTGGTATATCCTCTTGAGACCCGCAATGCATTTTTGTCCTCTGTTTGGGACAAGAGTTTGACAGCTTTATTGCAAAAAAAAAAAAAAAAAAAAAAAACACTATCCAACGCAAAGAACAGTCCATAAAAATAAAAAAAAATGCATCTGAAAAAACTGTTGCATTGTGCTGTTTCAAAAAAGGCAATTATTTAATGTGAAAAAGCCAAAACTTTTCTGGGTCTCAGGAGGATTTTAACAAGGGCACATTCTCAGACTCTTCGTTTAATGACAGATGTAGTAAAAGAAAAAATGTTTTACTCATATACATATACATGTACATTTTTAACTACACTATTTTAATACGATACATAATTGCTTGTGTGTTATATAGTCTTTCAAGACTTGCTCCCCAAACTGAAAGTGTGGTGCATCACGGTGTGCATGTACTGCCTTTGTTACTTTGTATTCATATTGCGTCGAAATGTGCAAAAGTTTATCATCAATATCCATTGCAATCCCATTTTGAGATTGTTTATTATCCTGCGGTACCGCCAACACTAGCTATCGTTATCTCAGAAATGGAGTCCGCTAATATCAAAAAATGACCGACTGCCAGCACAACACAAACTCCAACGAATCACACAAGCACATGTGAGCTCATGCAACAGGATGTTGAATGCAGTCCATGTAATAGACACCACCGAACCCAGTATATGTTTGAATTATCTGCACTGTGCACTTTACAGTTATTTGCTGTTATCTGTCGTCATTGTACTTAAAAAAAATTCTGTCACTTATAGATATTTGGTTAAAGAGTAAGAGACCACATGTGAAAACCAAACAATGTGTTTTTTGGGGGGGTTTAGAGGTTACATTTGTTGTAGATAATGCACAACATTTAATCCACAGTTGTAGAAAACTGGAGCACAGGCATGACTCTGCTGGGAGTCATTTGGTGGATGATTACTGTGTAACGCCATATAAATGCAAATCAAGCTAGCCCATTAGCCTATACAGGCCCTAGTACAGCCAAAGCAGCACAGTGCCGTCCCACATGATCCTTCCATCTTCATTTTACACTAGAAATAAGAGTTTCAAGAGTGTATGTATGTATGTATGTATGTATGTATGTGTGTGTGTGTGTGTGTGTGTGTATGTGTGTATGTGTATGTATGTATGTATGTATGTATGTGTGTGTGTATGTATGTATGTATGTATGTGTGTGTATGTATGTACAGTATATGTATGTTCAGTATGTATGTATGTATGTATGTGTGTGTGTGTGTGTGTGTGTATGTATGTTTAGTATGTATGTGTGTATGTGTGTGTATGTATGTTTAGTATGTATGTGTGTGTGTATGTGTGTGTGTGTGTGTGTGTGTGTGTATGTATGGATGGATGGATGGATGCATGTATGTACAGTATGTGTGTGTGTGTGTGTATGTGTGTGTGTATGTATGTATGTATGTATGTATGTATGTATGTGTGTGTATGTATGTTCAGTATGTATGTATGTATGTATGTATGTATGTATGTATGTATGTATGTGTGTATGTATGTGTGTGTGTATGTATGTTTAGTATGTATGTGTGTATGTGTGTGTATGTATGTTTAGTATGTGTGTGTGTGTGTGTGTGTATGTGTGTGTGTGTGTGTGTGTGTGTGTGTATGGATGGATGGATGGATGGATGCATGTATGTACAGTATGTGTGTGTGTGTGTGTGTGTATGTATGTATGTATGTATGTATGTATGTGTGTGTATGTATGTACAGTATGTATGTATGTTCAGTATGTATGTATGTAGTATGTATGTATGTATGTGTGTGTGTGTGTGTGTGTGTGTGTGTGTGTGTGTATGTATGTTTAGTATGTATGTGTGTGTGTGTGTGTGTGTGTGTGTGTGTGTGTGTGTGTGTGTGTGTGTGTGTGTGTATGGATGGATGGATGGATGGATGGATGCATGTATGTACAGTATGTGTGTGTGTGTGTGTGTGTGTGTGTGTGTGTGTATGTATGTTTAGTATGTATGTGTGTGTGTGTGTGTGTGTGTGTGTGTATGGATGGATGGATGGATGGATGCATGTATGTACAGTATGTGTGTGTGTGTGTGTGTGTGTGTGTGTGTATGTATGTATGTATGCATGTATGTACAGTATGTATGCCTATCCTCTCCTCTCCTTGTTTCTCCTCTCCTCGTTTCTCCTCGTTTCTCCTCTCCTCGTTTCTCCTCTCCTCTCCTTTTCCATTTCCTTTTTGTTTGTTTGTTTTTTTAACTCTGTTCTTCAGACAGAAGATCATCTGGCTCACAAAAGGACCTAAATGAAGGGACCACGGTCTGTGGATGTGGTCTGTGTTCAGGGGGAGAGAGTTCATGTACTGATGTCTGAAACAAACTGGTGTCTGAAACAAACTGGTGTCTGAAACAAACTGGTGTCTGAAACAAACTGATGTCTGAAACAAACTGGTGTCTGAAACAAACTGATGTCTGAAACAAACTGGTGTCTGAAACAAACTGGTGTCTGAAACAAACTGGTGTCTGAAACAAACTGGTGTCTGAAACAAACTGATGTCTGAAACAAACTGGTGTCTGAAACAAACTGGTGTCTGAAACAAACTGGTGTCTGAAACAAACTGGTGTCTGAAACAAACTGATGTCTGAAACAAACTGATGTCTGAAACAAACTGGTGTCTGAAACAAACTGGTGTCTGAAACAGAGGACTTTGTTTCTGTCTGAGGATGTGTCATGTCTGGTGGATGGAGAGTCCCTGATTCATCATTTCTCAAAGACAGTACATGTATTGCATTTGTAAATATACAATATTCATTATACTGTTTTAATTTGTAAATGATAATCTGGACCAATAAAGAGGTCAGTAAAGTCAAGGTCTCCTAGTTTCTCCATGTTTCTCCTCATTTCTTCTTGTTTCTCTTCCTTTTTTCTCCATGTTTCTCCTATTCTCCCTACTCCTTGTTTCTCCTCTCCTCCTTTCTGTTTTTCTCCTTGTTTCTCCTCATTTCTCCTCTTCTCCTTTCTCCTTGTTTCTCCTTCTTCTCCTCATTTCTCCTCTTTTCCTTTCTCCTTGTTTCTCCTTGTTTCTCCTCATTTCTCCTCTCCTCTTTTCTCCCTTGTTTCTCCTCTCCTCCTTTCTCCTTCTTCTCCTCATTTCTCCTCTTTTCCTTTCTCCGTGTTTCTCCTTGTTTCTCCTCATTTCTCCTCTCCTCTTTTCTCCGTGATTCTCCTCATTTCTCCTCTCCTCCTTTCTCCTTGTTTCTCCTCATTTCTCCTCTCCTCCTTTCTCCTTGTTTCTCCTCATTTCTCCTCTCCTCTTTTCTCATTTCTCCTCATTTCTCCTCTCCTCTTTTCTCTTTGTTTCTCCTCCTTTCTCCTCTCCTCTTTTCTCCTCCTTTCTCCTCATTTCTCCTCTCCTCCTTTCTCTTTCCTCCTCGTTTCTCCTCGTTTCTCCTCTCCTCTCCTCTCCTCTCCTCTCCTCTCCTCCTCATTCCTCGCCTCTCCTCTCCTCTCTCTCATCTCCTCTCCCTCCTCCTCTCCTCTCCTCCTATCAGCCTTTCAGTTCCTCCCTGCCTGACTGCCTTCTTGCTTGCCAGACACCAGACAAACATTTTCCCTGGATCTGCCACTCTCACTTAGCATCCATCGGGGTTTTTTTTTTCCCAATGAGGTGATTGGCAGCGGGGGCAAGCATTAGCATTTCCTCATCTTGGCATAGAGACACTAACAGGCAGGGATAGCAGCAAAGGATGTGCTCTGAATACTAAGCAAGCAGAGCAGCCTCACTCTCATCAAGGCACAAAAGAAAACGACTTTTGTGGAAAAAAAGTACTGTACCTCAGGAGAACTTCATTGCTTTTGTACCTGAGTTGATGTATGCAGCTCTTTTGCACCGTTGTGTATTCTAACACTCATAGTTGTGGTCATTAAATTTCGTACATGATGAGATGAGATGAACTTTATTCATCCCCTGTGGGAAAACACATGAAGGCATACTCAAAACGTTCATGTTGTCAAGTCGCCCTGTAGTGATAAAGGAACTGTTGAGTAGACACATTGGAGAAAAAAAAAAAAGACTCTGCTTGGTCTTTTCCAACAGATTCCTTTTTTTTTTTTTTGTCTTTTAAGTAACATCTCAGAGCCAGCCTATCAAAGTATGCAGCTTTCATCGGTATCCTTAAATGGACTCATTCCTTTCCTTTTCCCTATTATTTCTACAAATATGTGTGAGCTATGGTACAGATAAAAAAAGGTAATCCACATGCACTGTCTGCCAAAAAAGCTATTTCTTGCTCTGAGCAGAATAGAACACGGTGTAACAAAACCATCCGGCTGTAATTTTTCTCAGAGGTATTGCAAATCCTTTAGGAAATGACCTATAACTGTATACGAACTAATACTAATACGTTGTCTGTTTGCAGAGCTGATATCATATTAAGGTCAAATAAAATAGTTTGAATGGTTGAATCAGTTTGTACAATAAAATACAGGGCGGGGAAGCAAAATTTACAATATTTTAAGGCAGGGGTTGAAAGACAGTATATGACCAATTAGTTTATTGAAAGTCATGAGAATTTATTTGCCACAAAAAAATTGACATAATAGAAAATGTTTTTATTCTATGTGTCCTCCTTCTTTCTCAATAACTGCCTTCACATGCTTCCTGAAACTTGCGCAAGTGTTCCTCAAATATTCGGGTGACAACTTCTCCCATTCTTCTTTAAGGGTGTATTCACACCAGGAAAGTCCGATAGTTCACTTGCTTTGGTCCGGACCAAATTTTTTTTTTTTTTTTTTTTAATTTGGTGCGGTTCGTATTCACACTGTACAGTTTTGTAAGTGGACCAAAATCTGTAAACAAAACCACGTGTGCTGAGGTCGTTCATCCATTGGACAGAAATGAGCAGTGTCCATTAAAGCGCTCAGTCCAAAGTGAAAGGACAGAATCATGGAAATTTTGCGTGCTGTTTTTGTTATCGTCGTAGTGGTTTTTACAGATGCAGACGTCTGCACAAGTGTTTGAGCAGCAAGAGCGTTTGATGCAACGTCAGGTTTACAGTATTGTAGAATTCATTTCTCAGTGACGAAGACACAGGGCAAGACGGCTATGGAGGACAGCGCTCATGTGTGCACATCATGTTGTGACTGTTGGTCTGATTCACGCAAGACAGAACAGGTCTGAAGTGTGAATTCTGCTAGTTTATGAAAAGACTGTTCTCCAAAAGCATTAGTGCTCCGTACTGCTGACCTGTGTGTATCTATCCTATATCACCGTTGAGTTTAGCCAGGGACAGAATTCCTTAACGCAGGTAAAGTTTGCTGGGGGTGATGAAGTCGTTTATTATTTTTTATTTCAAGCACAACAGACAAATCTAACCGTCATCCTAATCATTCTCTCGCTGAACAAGCTGAAAACGTCGGAGTTTCCCTGTGTCCTTTCTAGCAGCTGTGTTATGTGCACATCTGCCCAGATGTCTAAAAGGCAGCGTGTCCCTTCCGAGCTCCAAGTTTGACCAGGGTTCATTTTCAGCTCCGTAGCCTATCCTCACTCTGAGCGCTTCTCTGGTAAAACTCTGTTGTCCATAATGCTTGACGCACGACGGGAGCTCGTTAGGTACAAAAAACCCAACTGTGTCGGATCGGGCCTGCTTTCACACCTCAAATGAACCGCACCAGGGTTCGTATGGAACCGCACCGAGACCACCTCTTCAACTGGGTCTCGGTTCGCTTGTTTGGTCCAGAACAGAGTTCGGTGGTTTTTATTCACACCAGCCCAAAAGGTCCGAACCAAGGGAGCAAATGAACTCTGGTCCGTTTTAAACAGACCAAACAAGGCAGGTGTGAATACACCCTAATAGTATCTTTAAGAAAGTTGACATTGCTGTGTGATGTTCTATTGGTAGCATGTTCTAAAACGCCTCAAATAGCATAATCCAGAGGGTTTAGATCTGGGCTAGAAGGCGGCCATAAACATGATTCCCAAAAATTGCTAAAGTTGGATTTTGTTGTCAACAAGTGTTTTGGTGTTCTTGTGTAAGATTTTAACTTCAAATCCTATTTTACTGCATTTCTAACGGTCTTGTTGTCTACCTCAAGTTCAGTTGCCATTTTTCTCATGGATTTGGTTGGATCCTTTAGGATTTTGGGTTTGAGAGCTTTAATAAAAGCTTTGGTACGTTTTTTGTTGCTTCCTCCACTTCCAGACTTTCTGGTAATAGTTTTGCTCATAGTCATTCTCTTCTTTCCATTATAAACAGTCTTTATGGACACTCCAACTACTTTTGAAATCTCCTTTAGTGTGACGAGTGCATTCAGCAAATCACACACTCTTTGACGTTTGCTTTCCTGATTACTCATATGGGCAAAAGTTTGTGAAAAGGTATGGATAATAGTGTTAGGTATGATTATGACATCAATATTTGTTTGGTTTCAAAACAATTGACGTAGTGCCTGCTGAGAAAAAACAACTAAATGTTCATTGTAAATTTTGCTTCCCCACCCTGTATATACTGCCATGCTTTCCAGTAATCAACAAAGATGAAAGCACCATGTATTTGACATAGTACATGGTTCATCTGATGTTTCACAAGTCTTATATTATAATGAACACAATAGTAATGTGCTCCGCTCATCTTTGGCTGTCAGCAGTGCACTGATGCACACCGAGGGCTAAATTCAAATCATATCTGGCAGGTTTTCAACACAGCTCTCCAGTTTGACATCGCACACACCAATATGATTTGACGCGCTCTCCGTTTATTTTCACGACAAGAAAACTAATTTACAATAGAAAGGATATGAGATCCTCGTGTTATTATTGTAAAGGTACACTCTCCGCTCTCTACATTGTCACCGTACTGTACATATGTGGCACTTTATTGTTTCTTATTTCATTGTATTATTGTAAAACAGTTTCACTTTCATTAAGAAAAAGGTGATTAGATACATAGACTTAATTTCCAGGCAGAAATTACACAGTACACATCTATATATCAGCATAATTCAAAATAACATGAAGCCAATGGTTGTCATATTACTGCAATGACAGTTTGTTTTTAATTAATCTCCTCATGAATATTTATTGCTGACTTATATATAAAAGAATGTAATTAAAGCTCTAATCCAGTCCATTTTTATGTTATATCCTAAAATGACAAATTGCACCTGAAAGGAATTTACAGTATAGAGACTTTTATCGGCTATGTCTTGCATATTTGCATCTTTATTTTGATAGTGAAGCTAAACAGAGTTTATAAAACATGTTCAATTATCAATGTGTCATTTAAAACGGTTCTGAAAAATTGAAATTAATTGATGATTTTGTGTGAAAAATAAAAGTAATCTTGCAAAAAATAACATTTTTCCTCTATGTTTAGAGTTTATGTGTCACCGTACTGTATATATGTGGTGGTTTATTGTTTCTGATTTCATTGTAATATTGTAAAACAGTTATACTTTCATTAAGAAAAAGGTGATCACATACATAGACTTAATTTCCAGGCAGAAATTACACAGTACACATCTATATATCAGCATAATTCAAAATAACATGAAGCCAATGGTTGTCATATTACTGCAATGACAGTTTGTTTTTAATTAATCTCCTCATGAATATTTATTGCTGACTTATATATAAAAGAATGTAATTAAAGCTCTAATCCAGTCCATTTTTATGTTATATCCTAAAATGACAAATTGCACCTGAAAGGAATTTACAGTATAGAGACTTTTATCGGCTATGTCTTGCATATTTGCATCTTTATTTTGATAGTGAAGCTAAACAGAGTTTATAAAACATGTTCAATTATCAATGTGTCATTTAAAACGGTTCTGAAAAATTGAAATTAATTGATGATTTTGTGTGAAAAATAAAAGTAATCTTGCAAAAAATAACATTTTTCCTCTATGTTTAGAGTTTATGTGTCACCGTACTGTATATATGTGGTGGTTTATTGTTTCTGATTTCATTGTAATATTGTAAAACAGTTATACTTTCATTAAGAAAAAGGTGATCACATACATAGACTTAATTTCCAGGCAGAAATTACACAGTACACATCTATATATCAGCATAATTCAAAATAACATGAAGCCAATGGTTGTCATATTACTGCAATCACAGTTTGTTTTTAATTAATCTCCTCATGAATATTTATCGCTGACTTATATATAAAAGAATGTAATTAAAGCTCTAATCCAGTCAATTTTTATGTTATATCCTAAAATGACAAATTGCACCTGAAAGGAATTTACAGTTAGAGACTTTTATCGGCTATGTCTTGCATATTTGCATCTTTATTTTGATAGTGAAGCTAAAGAGAGTTTATAAAACATATTCAATTATCAATGTGATATTTAAAACGGTTCTGAAAATTGAAATTAATTGATGATTTTGTGTGAAAAATAAAAGTAATCTTGCAAAAAATAACATTTTTCCTCTATGTTTAGAGTTTATGTGTCACCATACTGTATATATGTGGTGGTTTATTGTTTCTTATTTCATTGTATTATTGTAAAACAGTTATACTTTCATTAAGAAAAAGGTGATCACATACATAGACTGAATTTCCAGGCAGAAATTACACAGTACACATCTATATATCAGCATAATTCAAAATAACATGAAGCCAATGGTTGTCATATTACTGCAATCACAGTTTGTTTTTAATTAATCTCCTCATGAATATTTATCGCTTACTTATATATAGAAGAATGTAATTAAAGCTCTAATCCAGTCAATTTTTATGTTATATCCTAAAATGACAAATTGCACCTGAAAGGAATTTACAGTTAGAGACTTTTATCGGCTATGTCTTGCATATTTGCATCTTTATTTTGATAGTGAAGCTAAAGAGAGTTTATAAAACATATTCAATTATCAATGTGATATTTAAAACGGTTCTGAAAATTGAAATTAATTGATAATTTTGTGTGAAAAATAAAAGTAATCTTGCAAAAAAAAAAAAAAAAAAAAATTTCCCCCAATGTTTATATGTGTCACTGTAATGTACATATGTGGCGCTTTATTGTTTCTTATTTAAAAAAAATCTAAAAAATTGAAATTAATTGATAACTGATATTTTCTGTGAAAAATCAAAGTAATCTCGCATAAAAAATAAGATTTCCCCCCTTTGTTTAGAGTGTATGTGTCACTGTAGTGTATATGTGTGGTGCTTTATTGTTTCTTATTTCATTGTATTATTGTAAAACAGTTTTACTTTCATTAAGAAAAAGGTGATTACAAACATAGACTTAATTTCCAGGCAGAAATTACACAGTACACATCTATGTATCAGCATAATTCAAAATAACATGAAGCCAATGGTTGTCATATTACTGCAATCACAGCTTGTTTTTAATTAATCTCCTCATGAATATTTATGGCTTACTTATATATAAAAGAATGTAATTAAAGCTCTAATCTGGGCAATTTTTATGTTAGATCCTAAAAGGACAAATTGCACCTGAAAGGAATGTACAGTACAGAGACTTTTATCGGCTATGTCTCGCATATTTGCATCTTTATTTTGATAGTGAAGCTAAAGAGAGTTTATAAAACTTGTTCAGTTATCAATGTGTAATTTAAAACGGTTCTGAAAAATTGAAATTAATTGATAATTTAGTGTGAAAAATTCAAGTAATCTTGCAAAAAATAATCAAGATTTTTCCAATTTGTTTAGTGTATGTGTCACTGTACTGTACATATGTAGTGCTTTATTGTTTCTTATTTCATTGTATTATTGTAAAACAGTTTTACTTTCATTAAGAAAAAGGTGATTACAAACATAGACTTAATTTCCAGGCAGAAATTACACAGTACACATCTATGTATCAGCATAATTCAAAATAACATGAAGCCAATGGTTGTCATATTACTGCAATCACAGCTTGTTTTTAATTAATCTCCTCATGAATATTTATGGCTTACTTATATATAAAAGAATGTAATTAAAGCTCTAATCTGGGCAATTTTTATGTTAGATCCTAAAAGGACAAATTGCACCTGAAAGGAATGTACAGTATAGAGACTTTTATCGGCTATGTCTCGCATATTTGCATCTTTATTTTGATAGTGAAGCTAAAGAGAGTTTATAAAACTTGTTCAGTTATCAATGTGTAATTTAAAACGGTTCTGAAAAATTGAAATTAATTGATAATTTAGTGTGAAAAATTCAAGTAATCTTGCAAAAAATAATCAAGATTTTTCCAATTTGTTTAGTGTATGTGTCACTGTACTGTACATATGTAGCGCTTTATTGTTTCTTATTTCATTGTATTATTGTAAAACAGTTTTACTTTCATTAAGAAAAAGGTGATTACAAACATAGACTTAATTTCCAGGCAGAAATTACACAGTACACATCTATATATCAGCATAATTCAAAATAACATGAAGCCAATGGTTGTCATATTGCTGCAATGACAGTTTGTTTTTAATTAATCTCCTTATGAATATTTATTGCTGACTTATATATAAAAGAATGTAATTAAAGCTCTAATCCAGTCCATTTTTATGTTATATCCTAAAATGACAAATTGCACCTGAAAGGAATTTACAGTATAGAGACTTTTATCGGCTATGTCTTGCATATTTGCATCTTTATTTTGATAGTGAAGCTAAAGAGAGTTTATAAAACATGTTCAATTATCAATGTCATTTAAAATGGTTCTGAAAAATTGAAATTAATTGATAACTGATATTTTCTGTGAAAAATCAAAGTAATCTTGCATAAAAAATAAGATTTCCCCCTTTGTTTAGAGTTTATGTGTCACTGTAGTGTATATGTGTGGTGCTTTCATGTTGCTGCAATCACTGGAAAGGTGCCTGTTTGTTTTTAATTAATCTCCTCATGAATATTTATTGCTTACTTATATATAAAAGAATGTAATTAAAGCTCTAATCCCGTTCATTTTTATTTTATATCCTAAATGACAAATGAATTTACAGTATAGAGACTTTTATATGTCTTGCATATTTGCATCCTTATTTTGATAGTGCAGCTAAAGAGAGTTTATAGAACATGTTCAATTATCAATGTGTCATTTAAAACGGTTCTGAAAAATTGAATTTAATTGATGATTTTGTGTGAAAAATAAAAGTAATCTTGCAAAAAAAAAAAAAAAAACTTAAGATTTCCCCCCTTTGTTTAGAGTTTATGCGTAATGTGATAATATGTAGCATAGGTTTTTTTGCAGAAAACCAAAGCACTTATTGCCTGAGTAGATAAATGCTGTCTGTAGGTGGGCTTTTAAGGAACATAAAACTCACAGCTAATGCCTCTACAGAATGCAAACATCAGTACATAATGCACAGGCAAATTACAGAACTACTACGACTGACTAAATTACAAAATGCTTTCTGGATTTGACAGGTGAGGCATAAGCAGCATATTCTACAGCTTTTTTCTGAATGGGCCATTTTGTGACTCAGACATGTGGGATGTGGCAGTGTTATTGGGCTTTTATGAGGATTTTTTTTTGGACATGTAACTGGCGTATTCAGAAAATGAATTTAATTTGCACTTTTTATTGCACTTTGCAACACACGGCCTCTGTTTACGGTCAACCAGACTAAAGATACAAATCATTTCTGGTTGTGATAGATGCTCCAGTGAAAAGTCCACATATCTGATCTGAAGGACAGATAAAACCGCTGTTAAACATTATGACAGGATATCAACAGGCTTATATGAGCGAATGTTGAAAAGCAAGAAGATACTGATGCAACAAAAGGAGGCTGAGTTCATATAGAGCAGGGGTCTCAAAGATGCGGCCCGGGGGCCAAATGCGGCCCGCCAAAGGTTCCAATGCGGCCTGTGGGATGAATTAGTAAAGTGCATAAATTCCAGTCAAGGCTGTGGAACTCATTTTAGTTCAGGTTCCACATACAGACCAATAATGATCTATAGTCAAATAATAACAGCAGAAGAAGTGACAAAAAATGACTCCATATTTTCTTCTTGCTTTGATGTGAGAAAAATAATCTTACATTATGCCTATAAATAATACAAACTTCCTTTTTTTTCTTTGTTTTTGTGCAAAAAAATAACATTAAATTATGGAAGTATTTACATTTACAAACTATCCTGTAACAATAAAATGTGAATAACCTGAACAAATATGAACAACCTGAAATGTCTAAAGAAAATTAAGCACGATTTTAACTATTTTTCTGCCTGTTACTAAGTGTTTAGTGTCTTTGTAGATGTGATCCATAATGCACATGGAGAAATAATAAGTTGAGGCAGAATATTGTTAAAATTGCACTAAATTTTCTTAAGTTTTTTTAAAATTTAAATTTCTGTTTTTTCAGGTTATTCACTTTTTTGATACTTTATAAAAGTATTTTCATAATTGATTTTTTTTTTTTTTTTGCACTAAAACAAAGACAACAATTTGGAGTTGTCATTATTTATAGCTTATTATGCTATTATTTGACTCGTTTGGCCCACTGCAGATCAAATTGGGCTGAATGTGGCCCCCGAAAGAAAATGAGTTTGATATAGAGCAAAAGAAAACTTTTATTACTTTGAATAATTTGAAATTGGATATGCATGGCGGCATGTAAACAGGAATATTAGAGGAATATTACACTTTATTCAGAATATTGTCTTTTGTATAATTAGGGGGGGTAAATGTTACTGTGTTTGTAAAGATAGCACTGGGTTTTTGTTGTTTGTTCAAAACTACTTGTCAGAGAAAAGTGTAATACTAATGTTTAAAATACATTTAGTAATATTAATAATTTATTTTATTTTCTATTTGATTTATGGAAGCAGAATTATATTCCTGTTTTTCTATATTCTATTGTGTCCAGAAATTGGGGGAAAAACCTTTAAAAAATTCATAAATGTAGTAAAGACATTTTGAGGGGTTTTCTTTCCCGTACCGAACCAAAAAAAAAACAAAAAAAAAAAAACAACCGTGACTTTCAAAACCGAAAACGTACCGAACCCAAAATTTTGTGTACCGTTACAGGCCTAATAATTAATACTACTTTTGTTATCAAATATTATTAAATTACACTAGGTTACAAAAAAATGTTTTTTGCAAGTTGTCTAGGTGTTTTCAACTGAATTAGGACCCTTTTGCACCGCTAAACCCAAAAATGACATCTGTTTTTCTCAATCAGGTCAGGTTTTTTTTGCTAATTTGATTTTGAAAAATTTGATCTTCTCACAAAATTGATTACATTTTTGTGACTTTATCAGTTGTTTTTTTTACATAGTTCTCACCCAAAATAGGTTTTAAGAGAAAAATAATACATTTTCTAACAGGATGTATTTACCTCCGCCAAGGAGGTTATGTTTTTGCCAGGGTTTGTTTGTTTGTTTGTCTGTCTGTTTGTTTGTCTGTCCGTTAGTGTGCAACATAACTCAAAAAGTTATGGACAGATTTGGATGAAATTTTCAGGGTTTGTTGGAAATGGGATGAGGAAGAAATGATTACATTTTGGTGGTGATCGGGGGTGGGGGGGGGCCACTGATCAGCCTTGGCGGAGGTCTGCGCTCTCCGAGTGCTTCTAGTTATTATTTATTATGTATTCACCGCAGATGTAGCAGAATACGTCAGGCTTATTTTTGCAAGATCTTCTAGTCGAAGCCATTTCATTCACCTGTAATATTAAAAAAAACATGAATGAATGAATGAATGAATGTTTATTTCAGTTAAATACAAAATACAAAACATATACATATTAAAAAAACAAACATAAAATTAACACATTTTGTAACTGAAAAAGGAAGAAGCTGAAGGCTTATTTCTGCTTCTCCTATTCACATCCTTAGTCCAAATCCACACCTGAAGTTGCAGCAGATAAATACTTAAACACAAATTATACTACATTCAGTGTTATAAATCATTTTGTAATCAAATTACTTTCATAGCCCTTCATAATTTGACAAATTAAATTCTTTTTGAAACTCAACAGTGAGCTACACAATTTCACTTCATCCTTCAATTCGTTCCATAGCTTGACACCAATAACTGAAACACTGTGATATTTAACGTTTGTTCTTACTTTACATTTTTCAAACACAAACATCCCTCTTAAATTATAATGTCTTTCTCTTAACTTAAAAATTTTCTGAATACAAAAAGGAAGGTTTTTAATTTTAACGCGAAACATAAATTCCGTTGTTTTTAAATATACAATATCAATCATAAATTGGCAAAAGTAAAATCTTCAGAACTCGTTTATTGCAAGAAATATGAAAGAATTTTGTTGTTGACCAGTGTAGTCAGTGAGTTATTTATGACAACATGATTTTTCGCTCTTTAAAAAAACTGTTTCAAATGGTTCAGGATCCAGTTTGGGTTCTGAAAGTAGAAGAGGTCCACATGTTGATTCCACAAACAGAGGAAGCGGTTTATTCAAATGAGGATTTATAGAAAAGCATCTAAAGCTCCTGCTGGATGCTGCTGTTGTTACTGAGAATGAAACTCTAGGATGAACCACAAGGTCACTGAGCACTGGAGGATCACAGTTATGTCTGCATTTTTACATGAGTTTTAGGCTGAATTAAATGCTCAATTTTTATTTCTTGATATGATATGATCTTACTGACATTGTGTGCAATTTTTTTTAATAACTCTGTTGCAGTGTTTTCTGTAGAATTGATTTCTTGGTGTGGCAGGGGATGGTTGGTTGGTTTCTGCATTTTTTTGAGGAAAGAAAATAACTACATTGCAACAACATTTAATAACACTGGTCGACAACAAATTTATTGTTTAAGTTTTTTGAGCTGATTTAGGATAATTTTGGTGTGCTGAATCCAAAAATCACATTCATTTTGCTCAATCAGGTCAACTTTCTGAATTATGCTACATATTGGCTTTTTAACATTTTTGCTTACATTTATGGGCATTTTCACATCATATGATACAAAATTCTTTCATATTTCTTGCAATAAACGAGTTCTGAAGATTTTACTTTTGCCAATTTATGATTAACCCTTTCATGCATAGTGGTCATTACAGTGGACAGCTATTCTACAGCTGTTCTCTTGTATATTGCTGTTCTTTTCGTTGTTTTTTTTTTTTTTTTACACATATCTTTATTAAAGTTTTAAGACACTACATGTTTTTTCTGACATGAATTGGTAACATTATGTAGATCTCTTCTGAGGATAAACCCCCAGAATCACAAGCCCTCCCCACAGTTTTCACATAATTTATCAGTAAATACATGTTTCTGTGTGTCAAAAATTAAACGTGGTGTCCAGCTGAGTGGATATTTTTGCAGCTTCATGAAAAATAGGTTCATAAGAATTTTTTTGTCATTATTATTTTTTTAATGTATTTTTACTTTTTTTTTTTTAATTTCAATTTTATTTTTTTATTTTTTTATTTATTTTTTAGAAGAAAATTTTCTATCACATTGTTTTTTTTTCATGCCTAAAGAGGAATAAAAACACTCAGGAAAAAATTTAGATTAATGTTCTCATAATTCGTGCATGAAAGGGTTAATGTTTTTTTTTAATATTACAGGTGAATGAAATGGCTTCGACTAGAAGATCTTGCAAAAATAAGCCTGACGTATTCTGCTACATCTGCGGTGAATACATAATAAATAATAAATACATCCTGTTAGAAAATGATTTTTTTTTCTCTTAAAACCTATTTTGGGTGAGAACTATATAAAAAAATCAACTGATAAAGTCACAAAAATGTAACCAATTTTGTGAGAAGATCAAATTTTTCAAAATCAAATTAGCAAAAAAAAACCTGACCTGATTGAGAAAAACAGATGTCATTTTTGGATTTAGCGGTGCAAAATGGTCCTAATTCAGTTGAAAAAACCTAGACCAGGGGCCAGAGAGCCATTTTATGATCCAACTATTTGAGTTCCATATCATAACATAGCATATCATAGCACAAATGTTACATTGGGTCCAAGTCAATCCGACACTGCCTGTGCGAGATAGAAGCGCTTTTATACTTCTAAAAATGGCTGCTTTGTTGTGAGGTCATCACAGCCACGCCCAACATTTGATCAAAAATGTAGGTGATAACTTTTGATCACACATGTGTTTCACCCAGTTTGGTCCAAATTGGATGTAAACGCTAGGAGGAGATGATGAAAGTATGAGGGGTGGGATTTTACAGGTCCACACTTCCATCCAACTTCCTGTTGGGTTTAGGGCGGGGCCATAATGTAATTTTTTTTTTTTTTACTTGTCCTACCATGGGTTATGTCTGTACCGAGTTTCATCTTTCTATGTGGAAAAAAATTTGGTGAGGGCTCCCATCCGCATAATGTATTTTGATTTTTGAGGGGGCGCTGCTGAGTCATTTTGCGATATTTTTTCTTGGCGACTTCAAATAAAAAAATTTTTCACTGGGCTTGAATTTTTGGTCTAATAAAATTGACTTTTATGAATGTTCAGGGGGTCAAATTTGTGTTCAAAGAGGTGAGAGAAATTAATAAATAAATAAATAAATAACGGAACCGTGCGATTTTAATAGGCCCTCGCTGGCGTGTGTGCCTGGGCTCGGGCCTAATAAGCCCAAATGGGTATAGGTTTGCTTTTGCAGCTTTGCTCACTATTTCAACACGCTTCTCAAATATCAGACTGGAGCCTAATATTTATTTAAAGATATTTTACCTCTAAAATACGTTCAATATATTGCCCATTAGTCTTTAGATTTAATTAATTGGCTTCTATTCAGGACAGAGCCCTGGAGGAAAAGCATGCAGTCACGGTCATAATTCATGTGTGAACGGGTGAAAATGTTCAGCATATTATCTACAGAGTACATGTAATGATTCATCTACTGACAAACCAAAGCAGCTTAAGTAATAAGCTGTTGTAGGTTTGCAGATACTGTGTCTGATCCAAATAAAGTGTTAACCCTTTACCCTGTGTTTTAAAACATTGTTAAACACAGCTTGGACTAAACAGAATCCCCACCTGGATTTAACTAAGCAAATGGATAAGAGCCTCCACGGGAGAATTACTGGAGAATTACTTAACTGATGCAGCAGCTTCTCATTCCTTAAACAATCATTAGTTTGATAACGGGAATAAAGATCGGACTGTGTTTCAGTGGATAAAAGGTCATGTGGTCTGATGAGTCCAGATTGACCCAGTTTCAGAGTGATAAACGTATCAGGGTGAGAAGAGAGGTGGATAAAATGTCTACTCAGTCCCTCCAAAAAAACGCGATTATGCGATATTTCAATGCATAATCAAACAAATAGCACTATTATGTGGGGGTCTGCATTTTTTCTAAAAGGATGCATATAACACAAGGCATGCAGAAGGTAGATTTACTCTACCTAAAGTGAAAACAAATAAAATGAAAAGTACTGTGAAGTATAGAGCCATGGGGATATGGAATGCTCTGCTTGGATTAGAATAGACTTTAAAATTCTCTTACTAGCATATAAAGCACTGAATGGTTTAGGCCCAAAATACATCAGAGACCTTCTAGTCCAGTATGAACCATCCAGACCACTCAGGTCATCTGGTGCAGGTCTGCTCTGTGTTCCCAAAGTCAGAACTAAACATGGAGAATCAGCGTTCAGTTTCTATGCTCCATATATCTGGAACAAACTACCAGAAAATATCAGGTCTGCTGAGAGTCTGAGTTCTTTTAAGTCAAGGTTAAAGACTCACCTGTTCACATCCGCCTTTGACTAAAAGGCTTTTGACTTTTTAAATTTTATATTCTTTTTGAAACTCCGCACTGCAACTCTTACTTTAATATGTGTGTTTTTATTTTTATTTTTTTTTATTTTATATGTTGTTTTCTTACTTGCTGTTTTTAATCACCTTTTACATGTTTCTTTTATAATGTTTTAAATGTGTTTCTTTTTGTTTCTTTTATTTCAATGTCCTGTGTGAAGCACCTTGAATTGCCTTGTTGCTGAAATGTGCTATACAAATAAACTTACCTTACCTTGCCTTGCCTTGGATTAATCATTCAAGAAAATAACAAATACAAATTTAAAGAATTACTGAAAGAAATTTATTTGCAAAACAATGCTCAGTGTCTGCTAATGTTTAGTTGATTGACATTACATTGATATGTAACTGTGACACATATCTGATCATTTACAAAGTATGCAAAAAACAACTTTTTGGGAGCTACTGTTAACTGAACTAGGTCCTGTATAACATGTATGTTGTTTTTGTTTTGTAATTGTGGTGAATGGTTTTTGGTTGTTGTTTGTGTTGTTTTGTTTTGTTTTGTGTGTGGGTGTTTGTAGTCGTTTGTGTATTGCAGTGTAAAGACAATTGTGTTGGGTGTGGACTCCAGGAAGAATAGCGATTGCCTAAGCCAAAGCTAACGGAGATCCAAATAAATGAAATGAAATGAAAAATTCACCACAATAATAGTATATTTCTGTGCAAAACATATAAAATGGGGGGCTTGCATTATTTCATAATCCCCATAATTTTTTTGCATAAAGTTTAAAAAACTATGTTTTGTTTTGTTTTTGTTTTTTTACTTTTTTTTTTTTAATTAAAAATTGAACAATTGAACATTATGTATACACAATAGTATTACATCAAAGTAGGATAAAATAGTCACATTTCACAAAATATTTTACATTTTCAATATATAGATACAAATGTAAGTAAAAATAAAAAATAAAAAAATAATAAATCAAAATAAAAAGCTCGATGTATAAAAATAGAAATCATATAAATTAAATAAGATTATATATTTGACAGTCTTTATTTTATTTGCTTTAGAGTTTATAATGTTCTTCAGATTATCTAAATAATTGGAAAAAAAATGCTTTAAAAACAATAATATTAGGATGCTGGTGTGCAAATTTAGTGCAGTGAATGTGAAATTTGGCCAATATTGCTAAACGGTTAATGATGTATCTTTTTTTCTGGATTAAGTTTAACAAATATTGCGTTGTAACTTGATGCAGGTAGTGATGTAATATGCGACGTGCAACATCGTTGGCTCGCACTTGCACAGAAGGTAAACTAATCGCAAACTTAAGAAAAAACCCTGTAAGATGATGAAAAATGCAGCTCATTTGCTGACAAAAATATCTACAAAAGACAGAGAAAACCAGTACCCGATGTCCTACCGGAAACCGGCAGCATGTTATTTTACACCCCATGTAACTGGAACAGAAGAGAAAACCAACGCTGGGGAGCTACTTTTCCAGCATGAATGGTTTCTGCAGCAGCGATAATAATGTTACTTGAACATAAAGACTTTAATAGCCTTGGAACACATGGCCTATTGTACCTGACTTTTGTGAAGGAATTATTTTATTTTTGACACTTGAGACTCAGGAATGTTTGAGCCATGCATGAAAATAAAGAACTAAAACATAACCAGCCCTGTCTGTGATATAGTATATGTTTACTTCTGTATGCTTGCTTATCATAGGATGTAATTTGACATTTGTCATTTAGTAGTAGCCTAGTTAGAACAGGGTGTGGGAGAAGAATCTGTTTTTTCATTGAAACGCATATTTTCCAGTTCCCGCATATTTTCACACCTTCATGCATTTTTTTGCAAAAATTCTTGCAATTTCACCGCATAAAAACCCTGCATAGTCCATCGCATAATCGAGTATTATGTCGACTGTCTAGTACAGTGTTTTTCAACCTTGGGGTTGGGACCCCACGTGGGGTCGCCTGGAATTTCTAGTAATTGATAAAAATAAAATAAAGATATGGTGAGTTGACAGAGACAATCACAATCCATAAAAGACATGACAAACTGTGAAGCTGAAACTGAAGCACTGAGGTACTGTTTATCTTTCAAATGTTCATTGTGGTCAGTTTCAGATGCTGCAGCTCTTTCATAATTCATAGTTTGAGTTCTTGTTTGTTCAGTATTAATTGTCAGCCTTGTAAATCCAAGCTGGACTGACTGTACATATCCTGACCAAGGAAAATAAAATTCTCTCTTTGTGCAGTAATCTACACCTGGCTCTTCTGCCTCCGTCCATAATAATATACATTATATAGACTAAATGTCGTCTGAAATTAACCTTTATTTGCAACATAGTATAGCAAACTACTACATGATCAAAAACAAATTAGTTTTAGCAACAAAAAAAAAAAAGTCTCAGTTTTGAATGTCTGGAGTCGGCATAAATTTGTGATGTTAAAATGGGGTCACGAGACAAAAAAGGTTGGGAACCACTGGTCTAGTACCTATAGAGTACAAGCCTGTGGGGCTAGTGATCCTGGGGTTGATTCAGAGGGTCAGTGGTATTATGTGTTCATAAAATGATGGCAGTAAGTGTAGTGACATTACCTGAGTTTTTTGAAATGATGCCACAGGAAATGCATGCTGAAATTAAAGGTAAAAGTGGCCGAATAAAATATTGGTGTGAGACTTATTTTTTTTGGCCAGGCTGCATATAGGTGTTGGACAAAATAATGGAAACACCTTCACCTCAAGATGATAATGCCCCAATCCATACAGCTAGAATTGTTAAAGAATGCCATGAGGAACATTCTAATGAAGTTGAGCATCTCGTATGGCCGGCACAGTCCCCAGACCTCAACATTATTGAGCATTTATGGTCAGTTTTAGAGATTCAAGTAAGACGTCGATTTCCACCGCCATCGTCTCTAAAAGAGTTGGAGGGTATTCTAACTGAAGAATGGCTTAAAATTCCTTTGGAAACAATTCACAAGTTGTATGAATCAATACCTTGGAGAATTGAGGCTGTAATTGCCGCAAAAGGCGGACCTACACCATATTAAATTATATTTTGTTGATTTTTTAAGGTGTTTCCATTATTTTGTCCAACCCCTGTATATCTGTATTTTCTCTGTATTTTCCACAAAGTGGCCTAAGGTCAGTTTTAAAGGGGTCATATTTTTGCTAAACCCACTTTTATTAGTCTTTGGTTCATTTACTTGTGTATTTGGACCTTAATAGTTCCAAAAGTTTGAATTTGAACCCTCTGGGTGCTGCAAAACTGTCTTTTTATTAATTTAGACAAAAATCGAGTGGATTTCTACAACCTGTTTTAATTCCAACTTAATTTGTTACGTCTATAACTAGTTACGTCACGACATTTGCACATATAAGGTCAAGACTTCTGACGAACATTTCTCCGAGTACGACATAATTGTTTGTCAGCAGCAGCGGTTGTAGTCCATACTGAAAATATGTCCAAACTTCGAGTCGATTACGTAAAATATTCAGTTGTTGGCTGAATGGGACAGAGCAGCACATTCAGTAACCTGGAGGGGGTGGAGCAGACAGTGGCTGATTTGCATTTAAAGGGCCAGCGCTTAAAACCACTTTTCTGGTGTCATTACTCAGAAATAGGGTTGAAGATGGACCTGTGGAGTTGAATTAATGGAGAATTCAGACCCAAGCATAGCATTTACAGTTTATGTAGACCACAGGGAAATATTTTAAAATGCATAATTCCATTTAAAAAAAAAAAAAAAGAAGCAAAATATCCTTCCTTTTAAGCCAATGCTACATTCAAGAGGTTTCATGAACTTTTTCTTTTTTACACAGATCAAATTAAGAATTAGATCATGTCATTAAATAAATGCATTGGTAGCACTGTCCAAAAATTGCTGCGTCTCTTTTGATTTTACTAAACGCCAATATAATTATTATAGTATTTTACAGAGAGCATTGCATCAACTGACTTTTTTAGCATTAAAATTGCTCAGCTGTCAGGAGTGTTTACATACTTCTTTGGCATCTGTCAGCACTACCAGTCTTCACTTGGTCCACTTTAATCTGCAGGAGTTTGTGTAACATGGTTTTGGTCTAGTTCGGGTTTGGTTTGGATCTAGGTTCAGTAACAATATATGCCTTCATCAACGCTAAAGGCAGTGACAATGGATTATTGCAGTATTGGACTGTTTTTTGGCTCGTATATGATGAATAATAAAGACAATTAGAATTTTATATCCCAAAGTCACCTCAGTGGTACTCCGAAGGGCTTCACAGTCTAACACCTTCTATCATAACACAAAATCTTCTGTACCTTCTCCCTCATATACCGAGGTTATAGTAGTTTTTTATTTTTCATTATAGTTTAGTTTTATTTAGTTTTGACTTTTTTTCTCTAAGTCAGTTAGTTTTAATTACTTTTTAGAGCAGGTTTGCTAGTTTTTATTAATTTTAATTTCTTTCTTAATGCTTAGTTTTACTAATAATTTTTTCATATCTTTTATCTTCCTCAATGTCGTATTCAAATAAATCCCATACAGGACTCTACTGCTTTCTGCCAACTTTAGTCTCCATGTTTCATAGTAAAGTGGGGACGAGAAATGACGGACCGTGAAGTGCCGTATGCGGCCGCCAGCTAAAATTGCTCGAGCGAAATAAATCGATTCATATCAATCCGACATTGACAAAGACAAAATCGAAGGGAATTTTATCCATAATTTTTATATGTTTTAGTTAGTTTTGTAAGCACACAACACAGTTTCAGTTAGGTAGTGTTTTTTTCTTTTAATTATAGTTTTTATTTAATTCAGTTAACGTAACAAAAATTCAATGGACTCTATGCACAGCCCCGCTACTTCCTGAACTTCAGGTGGCTCCTTTATTTCCTGTCGTTCATTATTGGACACACTGATTAATCCAGGTGTGTTTTCTACTGCTTGTTGTGACTATTGATTAATTAGGCACACCTGAAGTTCAGGAAGTAGTGGGGCTGTGCATAGAGCCCATTCTAGTTTTTGTCATTTCGTTAGTTTTTCTTAACAATAATAACCTTGCAGACACCTGCATAAAAAAATGGAACGGAGAGAGGTATGTGGTATCACTGTATCTGGAAATGTGAACATATGCAAGAATTTTGGAAAAGGATAATTAACGCAATTTCCAATATTATGCACAAAGAAATCCCAATGTGCCTGGAGATCTGTATTCTAGGTCTTATTCCAGAAACTTTAGCACTTAGAACTCATGAAAGTAGGCTGGTGAACCTCTGTCTAATACAGTGGTTTCCAACCTTTTTTGGCTCGTGACCCCATTTTCAAAACAGAGACTTTCTGCTAAAATTAATTTGTTTTTGATCATGTAATAGTTTTCTATATTATGTTGCAAATAAACATCAATTTTAGACAACATTTAGTCTATATAATGTATATTATTATGGACGGAGGCAGAAAAGCCAGGTGTAGATTACTGCACTGAGAATTTTATTTTCCTTGGTCAGGATATGTACAGTCAGTCCAGCTTGGATTTACAAGGCTGACAATTAATACTGAACAAACAAGAACTCAAACTATGAATTATGAAAGAGATGCAGCATCTGAAACTGACCACCATGAACGTTTGAAAGATAAACAGTACCACAGTGCTTCAGTTTCTGCTTCACAGTTTGTCATGTCTTTTATGGATTGTGATTGTCCCTCTCAAATCACCATATATTTTTATCAATGACTTTTTTTTTTTTTTTTTTTTTATCAATTGCTAGAAATTTCAGGTGACCCCAGTTGAATTCCAGGTGACCCCATGTGGGGTCCCGACCCCAAGGTTGAAAAACACTGGTCTAATACATGCAAAGTGTCTTATAGCTAGACACTGGAAAAGTGTTGATTGACCATTGTTGAATTCATGGATTGTGGAATTCTCATCCTGCATAGCTATGGAAAGGCTCACATACACAATTAAACGGAAAACTCATATCTTCCACAAGATACGGAATTCATTTCTAAAATTTTTAGAATCAAGACCGAATATCTCATCATTATGACTTAAAGTGAGACCATGCCGTTTTTTTTTTTTTTTTTTTTTTTTTTTTTTTTTCAAAAGGATGTTTGATTATATATCAGATATACAAAAATGGATGTTGAGAGGTATTTAAGTCACTATTACTTATATTGTCTGTTAGTTATTGTTATGTTTTCATCGAGGTTTGTCTGTCTGTCTATTTGTTTGTTTGTTTTTTTGTTTGTTAGTTTGTTTGTCTGTTATAGGGATGTAACAGTATGAAAATGTCATATCACAGTTATTGTGACCAAAATTATCACGGTTATCATTATTATCACGGTGTTGTTGAAATTGTGCTCAAAATGTTCAAAAAGTACTGATACACACACTGAAATAATTTAACCAATTTGTTTTTTGAAAAAAAAAAAAAAAAAAAAAAAAAAGGAAATAAATAAATAAAATAATAGGCACAATGTACCTTCTGTTGGCAGAAACATTCAAGTATTAACCCTTAGTGGTCTGAGCCTATTTTGGCCATTTTTCAGTACTTTTGATTTTGTCTTTATATACTATATAAACAAATGTTTACTATACCCATGTTTGGTATCTTTTTTTTCAGCACAACTTAATTTTATATCAACTGCCTATTATTTTTTTCACTTTAACCTACTATATCAACACAAAAGGCCAAAAAACACAAAAAATATATAAAATCTGATTTGAAAAATGTATATAATTTATTGCATAAATAACACTCAGATGCTTAACGAACCTTTTCAAAGACTTTAAAATTGAATATTGGTTCCAAATATTAGGTATATAAAATTAAAATTGTAATAAATTAAAACTATACTCAAATATTTGACATAAAAGCAGATCTTTACATAGACGTTTTCTCCGGAAAAGTGCGGTAATCAAACACGGTTATCATGATAATTAGAATTTAAACGGTAATACTAACCGTCTGCAATTTTACCACAGTTTATCATTATACCGGTAATTGTTACATCCCTAGTCTGTTTGCAAGATCACTCAAAAAGTTATGGACGGATTTGGATGAAATTTTCAGGAAATGTTGATACTGGCACAAGGAACAAATAATTAAATTTTGGTGGTATTTGGGGGGGCGGGGGCTGATCTGCCTTGGCGGGGGTATGTGCTCTTCTAGTGCTTTTCTAGTTTTGTTTTGTTATTTACTTTGGCCACTGTTTAAAAATTCAGGGGGGGCGGGGTCTGGAGATTTGTGTCTAAGGGAGGCTCACACAATGTTGTCAATTCATGTCGGAAAATATATGTAATGTGTGAAAACCTTAATAAAGGTATGTGTTAAAAAAACAAAACAATAATAACCTTGCTCTATACTAGTCCTTTGCTCTACAGTAGACAGGAATCCTGCGGAAGCTTTGAAGCCTCCCTCCAAACAACATTGCAAAGACATTTTAATTGGCTGTGAACTAATTATGTCATCCCCTCACAGGTGGCCACGGCAGATGGCCTCGTCCAATGGTCTGTGTCGATACGGGGCCAGGGTGGACTGCTGCTGGGGCTGGACTCGCCGATCCTGGGGTCACTGCCAGCGTGAGTGCCACCATGCCTGCTGATGCTGATGCTGCTGCTGGGTGTTAACAGGGCTAACGGGGTTGCAAGGTTTCAAGCTGGGGTCAAAGATGCTATTAGACAGAGGGGATGCTGTAACACTGATTCAAACTCTGGGAAACACACACACGTACATGCACGTCGTCACAACCGACACACAAACACCTAATGGAGAATCACACCTGGAGCAATCTTTTAGTAAGGATTGATGGGGATGCCTGGTTGGAACGGAGGACTGGCTGACATTTCTATTCACACCGCGGGTGGCTTTAATGAGGAAGAGACGGTAGCATGCAGGTGGGCACATACAAGGGTACACAGGAGACTGATTATAGATTACAACAGTAGAAAAACACTTTCACTAACAAGTGCCAGAACAATAAAAACAGAGCAGTGGTGTGAATAAACATCCACATTTTAATAAGCAAGGTGGAGGTGTCAGAGGAGGTGTCGTGTCATTACTTTCTGTGTCAGAATAAACCACCCCCCCTCTGGTGAAAGACTAGCATGTTACATTTTTGACAGTGACATCGTGTAAAGATCCTCCGCTCTCACTTGATGCTGCCCAGGGAGGTGTTCATAAACTGACATGTCTTTTCGATCTGGTCTCATGTGAAATCCTCTGCATGACTTGGTGCCTGTGGTGGCGTCGCTGTCGCTTTGCTGTGGAGGTCAAATCGAGAAGGGGGTGATAGAGATGTGGGCATTTTCTGAACCTAACGACCTGCAACTTTATCTGTAACCATTTCACATTTTACTCCCACTTTGGCATATAAATACAAACAGAACAAACATAATCTTATAAGGGTGGGTGGAACATCGACTCTTTTAAGATACTATGTTATTTTTTGCATAGACATACAATGAGACAGTACAGTTTACACAGGGTGTCCCAAAAAAGACTGCACTTATACTATATTGCTGAAAGTATTTGCTCACCTGCCTTGACTCACATATGAATTTCAGTGCCATCCCATTCCTAGTCTATGGGGTTCAGTATGACGTGGGTCCACCCTTTGCAGCTATAACAGCTTCAGCTCTTCTGGGAAGGCTGTCCACAAGGTTTAGGAGTGTGTTCATGGGAATTTTGGACCATTCTTCCAGAAGCGCATTTGTGAGGTCACACACTGATGTTGGACAGAAGGCCTGGCTCTCAGTCTCCGCTCTAATTCATCCCAAAGGTGTTCTATGGGGTTGAGGTCAGGACTCTGTGCAGGCCAGTCCAGTTCATCCACACCAGACTCTGTCATCCATGTCTTTATGGACCTTGCTTTGTGCACTGGTGCACAGTCATGTTGGAAGAGGAAGGGGCCAGCTCCAAACTGTTCCCACAAAGTTGGGAGCATGGAATTGTCCAAAATGTCTTGGTATGCTGAAGCATTCACAGTTCCTTTCACTGGAACTAAGGGGCCAAGCCCAGCTCCTGAAAAACAACCCCACACCATAATCCCCCCTCCACCTAACTTTACACTTGGCACAATGTGGTCCGACAAGTATTGTTCTCCTGGCAACCGCCAAACCCAGACTCATCCATCAGATTGCCAGATGGAGAAGCGCGATTGGTCACACCAGAGAAGGCGCCTCCACTGCTCTAGAGTCCAGTGGCGGCGTGCTTTACACCACTGCATCCGGCGCTTTGCATTGCACTTGGTGATGTATGGCTTGGATGCAGCTGCTCGGCCATGGAAACCCATTCCATGAAGCTCTCTGCGCACTGTTCTGGAGCTAATCTGAAGACCACATGAAGTTTGGAGGTCTGTAGCGATCGACTCTGCAGAAAGTTGGCGACCTCTTTGCACTATGCGCCTCAGCATCCGCTGACCCCGCTCCATCAGTTTACGTGGCCTAACACTTCGTGGCTGAGTTGCTGTTGTTCCCAAACACTTCCACTTTCTTATAATACAGCTGACAGCTGACTGTGGAATATTTAGGAGCCAGGAAATTTCACGACTGGATTTGTTGCACAGGTGGCATCCTCTCACAGTTCCACGCTGGAATTCACTGAGCTCCTGAGAGCGACCCATTCTTTCACAAATGTTTGTAAAAGCAGTCTGCATGCCTAGGTGCTGGATTTTATACACCTGTGGCCATGGAAGTGATTGGAACACCTGATTCTGATTATTTGGATGGGTGAGCCAGTACTTTTGGCAATATAGTGTATATAGCGCATGTTCTACACTTTCATGGTGCCCAAAGCGCTTTATGAAGCCTCACGTTCACACATTCATACACACATTCATACACCAGTGGGCGGCTGCTACTGTGCCAGGCCCTACTGGGAGCAATGTAGGGTTTATTGTCTTGCCCAAAGACACTTCAACATGTGGACAGTCAGAGCCAGGATTAAAACCACCAACCCTTAAGTCATTGGACGACCTGCTCTACCAACTAAGCCACAGTCCATATCAGAGTGATTACATGGTCAGGAGAAATTATACTTAATAGGATTAATTTTGGACATAAAATGTTCTATTCTGCAAATTTCAAATGAATAAATTCTGGAGGATGGCAATGTTATAATGTTCCAAAGTTATTACAAATGTTCAATGTGTGACGCGGCACACATCAAGTTGGTAGTGGAGCTCCTTTTTTTCCGACGCAAACAGCCTTCCTTTTGAAACTTCTTATGACATCCAAATCTGCTTTCCTGTTGGCGCTTGTTTATGAAATTTTCTAACAAATTCACGTTGCACATTCACATTTGACTGAGTTTGGGTGTACGTCAATACACAGAATGCCTTTTCTGTTGCAGTAAACAGCATGTCTATTCCTGAAGGCAGAACAATAAAAATTATTATACTTTTTGGAGCAAAAATACCAAACAAATTTAAAACACATTATTAGGTGATGAAATGATGTCACATTTTTTGGGACACCCTGTATTAAACCCCCTAAAGACCCTGAGCAATGCATTTTTTTTCTGCGTAGGGACAAAAGTTTCACAGTCTTACTGAAAAAATGCTTTCCATCGCAAAGGACATTTGATTAAAAGATAAATAAAAATAATTTTAAAAATTTATCTGAATAAACTGTTGCATGCAGTTTACAATCAAGAGAATTATTTAATGTAAAAACGCTCAAACTTTCACTTTCCTGGGTTTCAGGAGGATATTGCAATTTTTTTTTCTCTTTTTTTTTTTTTATTCTTCCTACCTTTATATAACCAGATACAATCCCATTGAGATCCAGATCTCTTTTACAAAGGCTAGACCAGGAGTTGAAGCAGCACACACCATACCATAATGAAAAACAGGTTCAAAAATCTGTGATAACAATAAAAAAACTGGGAATAATTTAGTAATAACACAAAATAATAACAGCAGTTTGACAAAATGTTTAAAGTGCAGTGTAGTTTAGGTCAGAAGCAGATCTGGTCAAGGTCAGCAAACCATTTAAAAACACGGTCACTGTCCATAGGATTCTCACTGTCTCGTCAGTAAAATGGTACAAAAAAACTTGTAGTGAGATGAGTTATGATATTTTCAGCTCAGACTGAAAAGTATTCCAGGCAAAGGGGCGGTAAAACTGAAGGCTCGCTTCCTCATTTCAGTTCAAACCCTGGGATCATTCAGATGATAATCTTGATTTATACATCCATGTTTTTTTCCCATAAAGCAATGCAGGGTAACTGTTCTACCACTGTGGCCCATGAGTTTGTGTTGCTCCTCCTGCAAAGCACAATTACTAATACTGCATTGTCAGACAACTCTGATATTTTGCAACCAGCAGCTGAACTTGTTAAACTTTTAACTTTATACTTTATATCCTTAGCAGCAAAAAAACATACAAACCCCTGAAGGTAAAAGTGGACCAAGTGAAGACTTTCAGTGCTGACAGACTTGAATACACTTGGCATCCTGGCAATTTTAATGCTAAAAAGTTCAGTTGATGCAACCCTCTCTTAAAATAAAATGAGAAGTAGTAATGTTTGGACAGTGCTACAATGCATTTATTTCATGACATAATCTAATTCTGTGGGAAACACTAGTCGCTTTTCCATTGGAAACCTGCGTAAAACTTTACCGATATTTACTAAATGTCGAAAAAACAGAAGTGCGTAATGTCAGTTTTTCCATTAAATTACAAATGCGATGATTTGTTTATTTATTATCCCAAAATGACACGAGAAGTCATTCAATAAACATGGTGATGAACGTAAATATGGTGTTGATTTACAGATATATTCATTATTATTATCATATATTACCCCTCTATCTCGTACTAAATTAAAAAATAATTGGGTTTCCTGGTGTGTCCACACATACCGCGACATGTTTCTTCTTCTTCTTCGCTTGTTGTAACGTCTGTCAGCATCTGTTTTTTTAATTCACCTGACTCTGGTTGCGAATAAGGTTCTTTCCATTGCAGTTTTGTGTGATATACCATTCACGCTACGCCCAAAAAAAACCCACCTCTTGCCAGCACAAAAACTTTTAATTGAAAAATAAGACTTGTGACTAAATTTTCGTTTTTCCATTTGGTTAATTTTTGTGTACAACTTATATTTGCGCAATTTGAGGATCAATGGAAAAGCGACAAATGTGGGCTTATGTTTGTTCTCTACATTTTCTGGAAAATATAGAGATATACATACAAAGCCTTTCCAAAAAAAAAAAAAAAAATTCCATGCCACAATATTTTTTTGGCTGCGCTTTAGCTTTTATTATTGTATACATTTGCTGGGGCATCATTTAAATAAGGTCAAGCCATGTTACAGCACTTGTTTCCAACATTTTATGGACACATACAGGGTGGGGAAGCAAAATTTACAATGAACATTTAGTTGTTTTTTCTCAGCAGGCACTACGTCAATTGTTTTGAAACCAAACATATATTGATGTCATAATCATACCTAACACTATTATCCATACCTTTTCAGAAACTTTTGCCCATATGAGTAATCAGGAAAGCAAACATCAAAGAGTGTGTGATTTGCTGAATGCACTCGTCACACCAAAGGAGATTTCAAAAATAGTTGGAGTGTCCATAAAGACTGTTTATAATGGAAAGAAGAGAATGACTATGAGCAAAACTATTACGAGAAAGTCTGGAAAATACTATTAAAGAAGAATGGGAGAAGTTGTCACCTGAATATTTGAGGAACACTTGCGCAAGTTTCAGGAAGCGTGTTGACAACAGCAACAAATCCAACTTTGGCAATTTTTGGGAATCATGTTTATGGTCGCCTTCTAGCCCAGATCTAAACCCTCTGGATTCTGCTATTTGGGGTGTTTTAGAACACGCTACCAATAGAACATCACACAGCAATGTCAACTTTCTTAAAGATACTATTAAAGAAGAATGGGAGAAGTTGTCACCCGAATATTTGAGGAACACTTGCGCAAGTTTCAGGAAGCGTGTGAAGGCAGTTATTGAGAAAGAAGGAGGACACATAGAATAAAAACATTTTCTATTATGTCAGTTTTCTTGGGGCAAATAAATTCTCATGACTTTCACTAAAGTAATTGGTCATACACTGTCTTTCAATCCCTGCCTCAAAATATTGTAAATTTTGCTTCCCCACCCTGTAATGCCACTGAATCTAGACCTGACCAACTGAGGCAACCTCAAATCATAACACTGCCCCCACATTCTTGTACTGTAGGCACTAAGCATGATGGGTAATCACTTTATCCTCCTTTCTTATAACCCTGATCCATCACTCTGGAGCAAGGTCAATCTGGACTCATCAGACCACATGACCTTTATCCACTGAAACACAGTCCCATCTTTATTCTCTTTATCAGACTGATGGTTGTTTAAGAAATGAGAATCTACTTTAGCTGCATCAGTTAAAGGGTTAAATGAGTGATATTTTGCTTTAAAAAAAAAAAAAAAAAAAAAATGGAATTATGCATTTTAAAACATTTCCCTGTGGTCAACATAAACTGTAAATGCTCTGCTTGGGTCTGAATTCTTCATGAATTCAACTCCACATTTCTGAGTAATGACACCAGAATGGTCGTTTTGAGCGCTGGCCCTTTAAATGCAAATGAGCCATTTTATGCCCCGCCCCCTCCAGGTTGTTGACTGTGCTTCTCGGTTCCTTTCAGCCACTTTGTGTTTATTAATACAACCAACACCTGAACATTTTAGGTAATCAGCTCGAAGTTTGGACATATTTTCAGTATGGACTACAACCGCTGCTGCTGATAAACAATTACGTCGTACTCGGAGAAATGTTTGTCGGAAGTCTTGACCTTATATGTGTAAATATACGCAACTAGTTATAGACGCAACAAATTAAGAAGGAATTAAAATGAGTTGTAGAAATCCACTCGATTTTTGCCAAAATGAATATAAAGATAGTTTTGCAGCACCTGGAGGGTTCAAATTCAAACTTTTTGAACTATTAAGGTCCAAATACACAAATAAATGAACCAAAGACTAATAAAAGTGAATTTAGCAAAATAGGACCCCTTTAAAGAAGTGGTTGCAGCTGAAACATATGAATCCCTGCAGTAATTATCCAATACAAAGATCAGAACTATTTGCTTAGTTGGTTAGTTTGTTTTATTTATTTATTTATTTATCTCCAGGTTGTTCATATATTGTGCATCACCATTAAACCTAAATATAACAGGATATGATTTTTGATCCATATCATCCAGTCTTCCAATAACTTTTAGGCAGTCAGTCTGTATCTCCATGGCAACCGGGAAACAAAATCTCTGTCAAAGCAGAGAGCAATGTAGAGTTATTGAATCAACAAGCAAAGTTTGCCCATCCATCTTTGCTTTCCCAGCGCATTAAAGATTTCCCCTTCTGCCTTCAAGATGTATTAGTTTTGCTTACTTTCCTTGTTTTCTTTTTGTTCATAACCTCCCATTTTTCTCTCTGAAATTTATTTGAGTACATTTTGGAGTTCATCTTTTGTGAAACACAGTGGGAATCACAAATAAACAGAGTTTTATGCCAAAGTTGTGTGTTATGGTACGTTTATGTAACAGCAGGTCGTTGAGGTTGTGCAGTTGACATTATTTTTGCATGTTGGTTCTGGCCTTCTGTAAACATGTCATTAATCTACTCATTTTGTTTGTTTGTTTTTTCCATTGCAGAAATGACCCTTTTTTTGTTTTGTTTCGAGGCTTGTCATGCCATCCTACAGTAAACTAATTGTGTTTTGTGTCATTGAGAAATTGTCACACACTGTTGGTTTGGTCCAAAAGACTGTTATGTTGCTCCTAAAAAATTGTTCCGTTTGTTAGGTCTGCCAGTATTTTCCACTCCAGCCTCATGTAAAAGTGGCAGAGTGCCATCTTTTCACTTGATGTTGGAGTGTACTGCCAGATTTCTTATTTTGTACTGGAAAATGCAAGCAGTATGTAGAGTTCACGGCCTCAGTGTTTTGTTCTCCTTTTAGCTCAGCCACATTAACCTCAAGTCCTCACAAGACGAATCTGTGTTTTATCCACCTCTCACTTTAGCGTATTAGAAAGAAAATATGATAATTTTATTCTTACACAAACACATGGAGTCAAAAACACAAGTTATGCTAATGGTTTATGGCTTATTTGTGAGAGGCCTAGACATGTAGCTTGGAGGAGATTGATTTCATTGTTGAGGATGATTTTGCAACAGGTGACCTTGCTAGAAAAACCTCCTACCTTTTTTTTTTTTTTTACGGCCTTGACATTTGAACAGCACAATCTGTGTTGGAACGATTTCAGCAAAGGCACCACTGTTTTATTCAAACGGCTCAATTGTATCATTTGATAGTATTTGTTTGAACACAAGGCCAACCTCAGCAGTAGTCCTGGCAGGAGTTTACAATCTTAGTGCCCAATACCTCCCAGTGCATCTGTACTGGGCTCACTGCCTCACAGTTTCTCATTTTTTGGAAAGTACGAGGGTTTTGGACAAAACACCAGAGATAACCTTGTTATCATAGAAACTTAGATTATGAGGCAGTCATATTTTATGTGCTTAAACTCCCGTGAATAATAAAATGTAATAGCACGTATCATGGTTCCACAAGATGAAACAGTAAGTACAATAATGCATCACAGGTGACATTTATATCATAAGGTATGTTGAGCCGCATTATGTAATAAATTCCCATTATGTAATAAAAGTTCAAAATGTAATAAGAATATCACGTCATCTTGTAATAAAGCCGCATTATGTAATAAACTGACATATTTTGTAATAAAGTACGTCAACACATTATATAGTACATTTTTTCACATTATGTAGTAAGTTATTACAATTTGAGAAATTTATTACAAAATGCACTTGACACATTTTTATTAAAAAAAGAAAAAAAAAAAGTAATAACATGGTTCATTATGTAATAACAATCCAAATTAATATAATTTCAGAGCAATTCAGAAGAAATTAGTCACAGGAGCTACAGGTAATGGAATCAGAACTTTAACCACACAGTTTAAAGATAATTTAGCACATTACATTTTCCTGAAAATAAAAATGTTTCAAGTGCATTTTGTAATACATTTCTCAAATGGTAATTATTTATTAAATATATTATTAAATTATTTTTAATTTATTTAGCACATTGTTATTATATTGCTGTGTCAGTTGTGTCTGATACAGTATCTTATGATCTTGGAAAAATGTCCCTTGACACCCTCAGATTGAACAGCAAACGTTTATTGTGTGTTTTATCAATTTATGTCACAGACATGTGTCAAGTGCATTTTGTAATAAATTTCTCAAATTGTAATAACTTACTACATAATGCGAAAAAATTTACTACATAATGCACTGAGGTAGTTTATTACAAAATGCGTCAGTTTATTACATAATGCGGCTTTATAACAAGATGACATGACATTCTTATTACATTTTGAACTTTTATTACATAATGGGAATTTATTTTGTTGAGCCGCATTATGTAATAAATTCCCATTATGTAATAAAAGTTCAAAATGTAATAAGAATGTCACGTCATCTTGTTATAAAGCCGCATTATGTAATAAACTGACGCATTTTGTAATAAACTACCTCAATGTATTATGTAGCAAATTTTTTCACATTATGTAGTAAGTTATTACAATTTGAGAAATGTATTACAAAATGCACTTGAAACATTTTTATTTTCAGGAAAATGTAATGTGCTAAATTATCTTTAAACTGTGTGGTTAAAGTTCTGATTCCATTACCTGTAGCTCCTGTGACTAATTTCTTCTAAATTGCTCTGAAATTATATTAATTTGGATTGTTATTACATAATGAACCATGTTATTACATTTTTTTTAAATAAAAATGTGTCAAGTGCATTTTGTAATAAATTTCTCAAACTGTAATAACTTACAACATCATGTGAAAAAATTTACTGTATAATGCGTTGACGTAGTTTATTACAATATGTGTCAGTTTATTACATAATGCGGCTTTATTACAAGATGACGTGACATTCTTATTACATTTTGAACTTTTATTACAGAATGGGAATTTATTACATAATGCGGCTCAACAAGGTATAAAGATCTTATCTTTTAAAAAGACGTATTGCATCAATAAATGGACCAGCAGTGTGTGAATAGGTTTTCTGTGTTGTTCTGGAGACCCACATATTCAGTGTTGAATCAAAAGCTTATTCTGAGCTTGCTCTGCTACTTTCCTCCCAACAAAACTATATCCGTTCGGTGAGTTAAATCACCCTGTGAGTGTTCGCCTTAATGCATCTAAATGCTCCTGAGTGGGTGCACAGCTCACATCCTTTCTCTATAATCAGTGTTCCGTCACATCAGTAAGGGGTTGATTTGAGCCGTGATAGAAGGACAAATAATGTATAGAGTATAATCACGGACTTGAGGGTGTGTTGGAGTTAGAATTTGTATGCATGTATGTGAGGGGTTGCTGTAAATGTAGATCTCAGGTCTTGGTAAATTTGTGTAGCACCACAAGAGATTAGATTGGAGTTATTGGACTGTAGGTTTCTCAGCCACGTATAGCTCAGCGATCAGTCTGTGGAGATCCTTTCAGAGAATGAGGAACTTAATGGATTGACTTGGATTTTTTTTTTTTTAATACTCTCGGAAATAAGATAGCAATGAGAAAAGGGGAGAAAGGACTAAACCTGGGAGGACGTAAAAATCTGGAGGTGTAAGGGGGAAGCTTCAGAGATGAGGTGTTAAAGATGATTGCTACTGGAGTCTGGGAGAGACGTCAAGAGAGAGAGAAGAGTGAGAGTCAGACAGATGGAGGAAGAGAGAGAGAGAGAGAGAGAGAGAGAGAGAGAGAGAGAGAGAGAGGAGCTTTAGATTTATAGCAGACTGAAGCTCCACTTATAATGTTCTGACAGGCCATCCTGCACCCAGAGTTACACTTGAAACTACTTACCCCAACCAGCTGCCATTGTGACTGTTTTACTGCCTGCGTGAGCATTTGAACATTTGTTCAGCAGTTGCATTTCTAGTCGAAAACAGTTTACAGTGATTCCATGAAAAAAAAAAAACAGCCATTCATCTCTTCCCCTATCAATAAAAACTAGGGCTGGGCAAGTTAACGTGTTATTACCGCGTTAACGCATTCATTAAATAACGGCGACAGTTTTTTTAATCTCACATTAATGCCGTTTTATTATAACTCCTATTCTTCTGCCCCTGCTTGTGTGCGTGTAGCGATTAGCTTGGCAGATAGACAACAGGTTTCCCAAGAAAAGCTGGACGCCGAAAACTTCTCTCCAAATCTTTTACTGTAGACTCACTGTAAAACTGCAACATACATACAAAACATGTCTCAGTTCTGTTCATTGCCTTACTACATTTACATGGCATTATACTTTCAAATGAATGGGAAAAAGATCGCTAGCTCTATGCTAACTTGAATGGGAAAATCCTTAGACACGCTAACGATTAGCATTTGCAGATTAATTTAAGATTTATAACATCTTTTTATCCAGCAGCAAAGGTTCACATCAGAGATATTTTATACTATTCATTCTTACAACAACTGAACATAAAATACTCACAGCAAACGTTTTGGGACCATACGAACAGAGTGAAAGAAACGTGTCTGTTAGTTCCTTCTTATGTCCGAACTGGCTACGGTAACACCGAAAGGACAAAACATACGTTAGTGCAACTTATTCCGACCACTAGAGGGCCCCCTTTGCTTGCTTTTAACAACGGAACATCACATATTATTTTGAAAGTCCGTTGCTCTCACTCTGTGAATACATGTAGGATTCAACCAATGACAGCATTTGGGGTGGGCTTAAGACTCCTGTCAATCACTCACAAGCAGAAATAAACTGGTGGGGACATAAAGATGGAGAAAAGTACTGGTCTTTTCCATGGACATTTTCATTTTAAATGTCTTCAGATGGTGGGGTTGAGAAGGAAACAGTTGTTTGTAAGCACTGCAATGTGGAATTATTTTTTTATCACTGGAGTACTTCGAGTCTGAAATATCACTTAAAGGCAATACACGCTGTTGATGCCGGCACCCCCCCCCATATAACTATGCGATTAATTGTGATTAATTGTGATCAATTAGCTGTTTTTAACCCTTTATAGTTCACTCATAGAAATGCACTGAAATTCAAAATTTCAACCTTAGTATGTAATTGGAGGACAAAACAAGACGTTCTTACTTTTGTGACATTTTTCCAAATTTTTTATTATGTAGAAAATCAAGGTTAATGAAGTTACCATATTCAGTTCCTTACCTATAAGTGGCAACAAAAAAAAAAAAAAACTAGAAAAGCGCTCAGAGAGCACCAAGGCAGATCAGCACCCCTCCTTGTGCCAGTATCAACGTTTCCTGAAAATTTCATCAAAATCATTTCATGACTTTTGAGGGGGGGGGGGGGGGGGGGGGGGGGGGGGGGGCTGATCTGCCTTGGTGGAGGTCTGTGTTCTCCAAGTGGCTTTCTACTTTCTTTGTTTGTTTCTTTGTTAACACTCAAGCAGCAAAACTATTGGTTGAATTCATATCAAATGTTTGGTTGGTTGGTTTATAGATCACCAGTGACCCAGAATAGATATCATTACATTTTTGGAAAAGTAGGTCAAAGTTAAAAGTTTTTATGAAATTAAAAAAAAAAAAAAAATCCCCATTTACTTATAATGGGCAGAATTTCGAATGTCTGTAGCAGCAAAACTATTGGTTTAATTTATCCCACATTTGGTTTATAGATCACCAGGGATGCAGAATAGACATCATGACATTTTGGGAGAAATAGGTCAAAGTTTCAGTTTTTTAGGAATTTTTAAAATCTTTTTTCCCCTCTCATTTTTTTAATAATAGGCAACATTTCTCATGTCTATAAGAACATCAGTTTTGTTTCAATTTATTACAAACGTGGTACATATATAGAAGCAATTAATATGCTGACATTAGCACATGCACAGACATGATGACATCAGCTGGATCGATGCCAAAATAAGATACAATATCTGTGAAGGGCGGGGTTTGTTGTGCCTGATACCACTTGTTTCACATTGAAATAATTCCTCAACTTCATTTCCTGAATATTTACAGTATCATAAAAATACTGATACAGATAATTCTAAATATATCTCCAGTGCTTTGCTGTGGCATTTTAACCTCAGGCTATTTGAATTTATCCACTAAAGACTTAAAGACAGGAAGACAGACGAGCATATATTTGTGTATGGCCTTGCATTATGAAGGGTTTAGGTTGAATATCACCTCCATATTAAATAGATCACACATTATAATTTCTTCAGAAGTCCTGGTGGATTTCACAAATCCTCTGAGACTGGGATTTAGTGTGATTGAGTGCAGTCTTTGTTTCTATAAACGGTGTGGACAGGATTAGGGCAGGACTTGAATTGGTAATTCAATCTTACAAGCCAGCGATGAAAGCAGAAAAGTGATACCTCAGTTTAAGTAATTCGCTTCATCCTGATTGTGTGGTTTCCCCCGTCTGCTCAACTTTCTTTTGGGATCACTGAGCTGTGCAGGCTCCTCAAGAAGTGTGCCTTTTCATCTGTTTGAGCTAATAAGGGAAACACAAAGTAGGAAGGTTTATTCTTAACCCATAAAGAGCCAGTACAGGGTGGGGAAGCAAAATTTACAATGAACATTTAGTTGTTTTTTCTCAGCAGGCACTACGTCAATTGTTTTGAAACCAAACATATATTGATGTCATAATCATACCTAACATTATTATCCATACCTTTTCACAAACTTTTGCCCATATGAGTAATCAGGAAAGCAAACGTCAAAGAGTGTGTGATTTGCTGAATGCACTCGTCACACCAAAGGAGATTTCAAAAATAGTTGGAGTGTCCATAAAAGACTGTTTATAATGGAAAGAAGAGAATGACTATGAGCAAAACTATTACGAGAAAGTCTGGAAGTGGAAGGAAGCAACAAAAAACGTACCAAAGCTTTTATTAAAGCTGTCAAATCCAAAATCCTAAAGGATCCAACCAAATCCATGAGAAAAATGGCAATTGAACTTGAGGTAGACAACAAGACCGTTAGAAATGCAGTAAAATATGATTTGAAGATTTAAATTCTCATGACTTTCAATAAACTAATATTGAATCAAAATATTGTAAATTTTGCTTCCCCACCCTGTAGTTCTTTTGTGGCAACTCCCAAAAGCATTTTTCTCTTTATTTAACCTTTCTTAAGTGATTTATTACTATTTGTTGTAATATTTTTTTCTTTTACTTTGCTTTTTTCCAGTGTAAATCTTTTATTTTCCTATATTTAATTTACCAATGATATAGATGTTCAGAAAGGCTCAGATTAACATTGAGGGTTATTATATCAGAAACAGAAAACTAAGCAAAGTGACTTTTTTCAGCAAATATATCTTTAACTGAGCATAAACCAGGTGTGTCCATCCACTGTCATTGCATCTTAATATTGCCAGTGTCTTCTTTTACAAGCCACGAAACAAAGCCAATGATTTAAATTGCAAGTATTTAACCCATAAAGACCCAGTGCTACTTTTGTGGCAGTTCCCAAATGAATTTTTCTCCTTATTGAACATTTCTTAAGTGATTTATCACCATTTTATTGTAATATTATTCTCTGCATTTTGCATTATTTCAGCAAAAATCAGGTATTTTCCATTTTTTTTATTCACTCATCATGTAGATGTTCATTAAAGCTCTGATTAAAGTAGGGGGTTATTATATCCGAAACAGAGAAAACAGAACAAAAAAGGAAATTTTCAGCAAATCTATCATTAACTGAACATATATCAAGTGTCTCCATCCACTGTTATTGATCCAACTCCATGGGTTTTACTGGTGAGTCAATGTTGTAGAAGACGATGGTGTTTCCACGTTAACTACGGAGCCTCTGAACGTCCAAATGGGTCATATCTGATGACCATGAAAAGATGACAAACTGTATTTTACACGAATTATTTACATGGATTTTTTTTTTTTTTATACTTTATATTTGATTTGTTTTAGTATAAGGTACAAAACAAACAGAGAAATGGTCAAAGGTACATTCAGACATTTACTGTTTACAATTATTTACATGTATTGATAGGATTAGTGGATCAACAGTTATTAACCCTTTCATGCATAGTGGTCACTACAGTGGACAGTTACTCGACAGCTTTACTCTTGTATATTCATGGGTTTAGTTGTTTTAGTTCCATATCAACCAACACAGTGGACACTTATGCATCATCTCATGAACTGCAATTCATACCATTATTGTAACTTTGCTGTTCTTGATTGGTTCTTGAGTGGAAATCAATTGTTAATATTTATTTTTTGCATATTATCTTCATGAAGTGAGTAATAACTAGTATTAGAATATGTTAAAATGTGAGAAAACATCAGATTAGCTGCATTAAACATGGTTTCATTTCACTGTTTTCATATCACTTTATGATATTGGGTTTTAAATGCATGTTTCTTTGCTTCAAGAATAAAATTCATAGTGTAGCTGAGTGGACATTTTTGTAACTCCATGAAAAACAGGTTGATTTAAAAAAAAAAAAAAAAAAAAAAAAAAAAAATCAATCACATTGTTTTTTTTTTCATACCTAAAGAGGAATAAAAACACTCAGGAAAAAAAAAAAAATCTTGATTAAGGTTCTCATAATTCATGCATGAAAGGGTTAAACAGTTTAGATCAGTAGATGGTTTTGGTCGATGATGGATGTTTGGGTCTTTATGGGTTAATTGACAATATCAGAAAGTTATGAATCATGATAAGAAAAGATAATTTTATTTATCCCAAAGTTAAATTCACTGAAGTCAGTGAGCTCATCTGTTTATCAGAGATCTTCAGTCTGATGCAGTTACATTTACACAATTTCACTCACATTTACAGTCAGTTTTACTTACAATTTCATGACTATGTTTTCGGAGATGTTAATTCCTATTTGGGTTGTAATTGTGATGGTTTCAGTGGAACAGTCAGTGTGTATTTGTGCACTATTTACTTATTCAGGTGGTCTGTAGTTCTTTTCCACGCTGTCTGTCATTGTTTTTGTAACTGTGGCAGTGTTGTCTTTCTTTTTGATTTGGTCCTTTACTTCCTCGTTAGCCAAAATGAGGAGTTTTGCGTCTGACGGGGAAAAGTACGCTTCTCTAGTTACCATGTTGAATCTGTGAATCTGTGATCGATGTCGGAGTCTATTGAGGAAGCCGGGTGCGCGCACTTATTCAGGATGAGTTCCACCTGGCTTGATGAATCCGTGTCCGTTCATCCTGGCTTGGCCTTTGTGCAACCGATTAAGCCTGGACACTCTTGTTTTGGGTTCGTTGAACGCGGCTTAGTCAGTTATCCTGGATGATAGAATCCTAGTTTTGTGCAACGGGCCCCAGGTCTTAAAGTTTAGATCAGGGGTGTCAAACTAATTTTAGTTCGGGGGCCACATTCAGCCTAATTTGATCTCAAGCGGGCCAAACCATTAAAATAATAGCATAAAAACCTATAAATAATGACAACTCCAAGTTTTTCACTTCATTGTAGTTCAATAAAAACATTAAATTATGAAAATATTTACATTTACAAATGATCTTTTCACCAAAAAAGATGTGAATAACCACAAAAAAATGTAATTTCTTAAGAAAAATAAGTTAAATTTTAACAATATTATGCATCAACTTATCACTTGTGCATGTGCATTACACACAATGTTACACGAACATAATATCACTGAAATTTTGAAGTTAGGAATGTGTAACTAAAATAAGAATGTCTACAATATTATGTGTCAACTTATTAACACAGCTTACAAATCGGATCCACAAAACATTTAGTAACAGACAGAATATTGTTAAAATTGTACTTAATTTTCAGGTTGTTCACATTTTATTCTAAGGGTTATTAGACTATTTAAAATGACTACAGTATTTTAGGCTACTTTATATTTCGCGAGGTATGTTTTTGTTTATTTATTTTATTTATTAACTGAAACTGTGGTGAGCAAAGCACTGATATTTTGTTTAACCCTCCGGTATCCGGGTGCGCCATTTAGGCACACTTCTCACTTCGTATTAAAAAAATTCATATTATTTTTCACAACTTAAATAAGGTTAGAATTCAAAAGTTTTTCATTTTTGCACAGTCTTTAAAATTCTGGCCACCAACTAAAATTTGCACATTGTAAACAAAAGAAAATTACAAGACTAGCATCTGTGTCCCAAGTGTGCCTAAAACGCACTATTTCTTCCATTTGATATGTATGATTAGGGCTGACCTTGATTTACAAAAATAAAATCAAATTAGAGCAGAAAAATAAATCAATATATAATATTTACTAGTTTGATTTATAGGTGTGCATTTGATGCACACTTGGTGATAGATGCTGGTATTTTTGAATATTTGACCTAGTGCCAAAAATAATCATGCAAATTAACCGATGTTGGTGTTAATCATTGACATATGTCAGGCTGTAAAAATCAAATAATATGTGATCCACTTTTTATGTAGTAGATTGAAAAAAATAATAATTTTTTTGTGTTTTTTGCATCCAAAAAAATGGTTTGTTTACATTACAAATACTGCATTTAAAGGGTTAAAAAAAATGTGACAATTATTGAGAATTTGGTATTTTTATTTACGGCTCAAGTTGATGAAATAGAAAAAAGTTCAAAAGAATTAAAAACAAACGGTAGGAATTTTTTTTTTTTTGACATTATTCCACAAGTGTGCCAAAAAGGCACACTTGGTGCTTAGTAAGGGCCTTGCTAGACGGGATACCGGAGGGTTAATAAAGTACTGATGGTGCATTTATTGAATGACAATAAAGCAAGTCTGAGTCTATTATTTTACTTTAGATCACATTGGGCTAAAACCAGCTCAACACCTTTGACTGTTAATATCTTCATTGTAATTTTTGCACTCCATAAAATCATGCCGCGGGCCGGATTGGAACCTTTGGAGGGCCGGTTTTGGCCCACGAGCCGCATGTTTGACACCTGTGGTTTAGATCAGTAGATGCTTTTGGTCGACGGTGGATCTTTGGGTCCTCATGGGTTAAAGAAATAACGCAAATATAGGCCAAAATAAAAGACGGATAATAAGAATTACTCTATCCAGTTTATGGTTTTAGAGAACTTTCAGGAAAGACATTAAAAAATGAAGTATTAGGTTGAAAAGTAGTCACTTCACAGTCAGATACAGCTTCAACCTTGATTTTTGTACTGAAGACCTGACCTTACACTGACGATATTATAGGTGTATTTGTACTGTGTGAGAGAGATTTAACAGGCTTTATTCACCTCCGTTTGGATATGAGTGATGAGAGCTAATAGCTTTAGTCAGACCTTATTTAATTATTAAAAACTATACATAAAAGCAACTGAGTATATGTGTGTCTCCAGAACTGCAGTGTTTTTCTTTTCTTTCCAGAAATGTTTGCTTGTCAAAATGACCAGGCATTGCCCTCTAACACCATGTTTGTTTGTTTTTTTTTCCACCCAAACACTAAACAATGCCTGCAACCTCTGTTTGTTTGGCTATTTGTTTTGCAGCTCTCTACGCCTTAACTCACAGAGTAGTCGGGATAAGGTGCCAGCCCCAAGGTTAGCTCCACATGTTTCTTGAAATAATCTTGCTAGACATGTATTGCTTGGGGCACTTCCTCTGAATCCTGGGCTGTCTCACTTATTTATAGAGCCATGTTCATTCCTCCAACACAACGCCGCTACCGGCTCACACCCTTTGGCAGCGACCATCTTCTTCCCTCCAGCCTTGGATCTATGCAAACACTCTACACTCTGCAGACCTTATTACACCTGAAGCCATGTCTAACGTGAATTATGTTGAACATCTTTAGTGTCTCATTTAAATTCAACTGTCCCTGTTGGAATACTAATGAAATCCTGACAGCTGAAATCTAAAATATTCACAAACACTATCACATCCATCTGTATGAATCGGATTTAGTTTGTATTAAGATTGAATATGTCCTTCATACTTCGGCCTTCACATTGCCTACAAACAACAGGAATACAGTGTGCTCTTCAGCCGGAACAGACATTTTAAAGGAGTGATATTTTCCTTTTTTAAATGGAATTATGCATTTTAAAACATTTTCCTGTGGTCTACATAAACTGTAAATGCTATGCTCGGGTTTGAATTCTTCATTAATTCAACTCCGCAGCTCCATTTTCAACCCTATTTCTGGGTAATGACACCAGAAAGGTCGTTTTTGAGCGCTGGCCCTTTAAATGCAAATGAGCCACTTCATGCCCCACCCCCTCCAGGTTGTTGGCTGTCCTGTTCAACCAATAACTGAACATTTTAGGTAATCGGGTCAAAGTTTAGACACATTTTCAGTATGGACTACCTGGGGCGCCAATAAAAGGGGGTAAACATGACAAATTCATGGGGCCCAGCATTGTGGGGGGGCCCATAGAGCTGTGGAGGGGGTCCAGTGGATACAGGTTAGAAGTTGTGAAAATTTCATGTAAGATCCGCTGTATAATAGAGGCATAGAAGTCAGGAGTCGAACATTGAAAGCATGTTAAGTTTCAGTTTCGTTTCACGCCAGTGTAAGTGACGTTACGTATGGACCCCCCCACCCCCATACCCTTTCACCAATTTTCATGAAAGTTGCTGCCATCATTTTTATGTAATCCTACAAACAGAAAAAAGGTGATGATACACGCAATCAGTTTATAACAAAATTATCACAAACGATTATTAAAAACAACAAAATACATTTAGTAATAGGACACCCCAGAAGCAGTCCTCAGCTTATAAATGGGGGGCTTTAAACATGTAATAAGAGACATGATTTACAAGACATCAAATGTTCTAGCTAACTACAAAACATATTTTAAAACATTTGCCTATCCTAATTATTCATTTCCTTTTCCTCAGTCCTGTTGTAATCAGCATATTCCAATATTCCCAGATAATGTAATAGTAAGACTAGGGATGTAATGATACGACAATTTCATATCGCAGTTATTGTGACCAGAATTATCACGGTTATCATTATTATCACGATATTATTGAATTGTATTATTATTGTGCTCAAAATGTTCCAAAAGTACTGCTACACACACTAAAATAATTTAACCATGTTGTATTTTGAAAAAAAACAAACAAACAAAAAAAATAAAAAAATAAAATAATAGGCACAATGTACCTTCTGTTGCGGAAACATTCAAATATTAACCCTTAGTGGTCTGAGGCTATTTTATCCGTTTTTCCGTCCTTTTGATTTTGCCTTTATATACTATATACACAAATGTTTACTATACCCATGTTTGGGATCTGTTTTTTCAGCACAACTTCATCTATATCATCTGTCTATTATTTTTTCACTTTAACCTACTATGAAAACATAAAAGGCCAGAAAATACAAAAAAAAAAAAAAAAAAAAATTCGATTTGAAAAATGTATATACTCTATTGCATAAATAACACACAGATCATTAACGAACCTTTTCAAAGACTTTAAAAGTGAATATTAGTTCCAAATATTAGGTATATACAATTAAAATTGTAATAAATCAAAACTATAATCAAATATTTGACATAAAATCAGATCTTTACATAGGGTTTTTTTCCTCTAAAAGTGCGGTAATCAAACATGGTTATCATGATCATTAGAATTTAAACAGTAATACTAACCGTCTGCAATTTTACCACGGTTTATCATTATACCGGTAATCGTTGCATCCCTAAGTAAGACATGGGGCTTTACCCACAGAAATAAAGAGTACCTACCTAATACATCCCTAATACGACCCTAAGTTTTTATTTAGTTGACTGCAGCGTAATATACAACGTGATAAATTATTGTTTTTCTCATCTTAGAATCCAAAATAGTACAATTCACCATTACAAAGATTTTTACACATTATATAGGCAAGGAAAGGTATGTTTATTTATATAGTGCATTTCATACATGAAGGTAATTCACTCTGCTTTCCATACAGTTGCAGAAAAAATTATTAGACCATCAAAAATCATCTATGCGATCAAGTACTAACTCCTGTGTATATCATGTGACTAAAACAGACAGAAAAGAAAAGATGGAATGCCTAAAAACACTGTTTTTGTCAGTGCAATGCCATAGCTATTGATCTAAGAACTGAAGTGATTTTGGTTATTATCAAGAAAACATGGAAAAATGGATAAATATCAGCTCTGAAATTAAACTACTATGAATTATTTTTGTTGTTATCATTATATTTGTCCAAACAAATATACCTTTAGTTGTACCAGGCATTAAAAAGACCAAGAAATTGTAGAAAACAAGGGGTGGTCTAATAATCTAAAAAAAAATTTCCGTGACTGTATATCTGTAAGTAATTAAAAAAAAAAAAAAAAAAAAAAAAAAAAAAAAAGTTTCCATTGCTGTTTATGTTATTTTGAGTCATTTTTATTCACATGGTGCCAGTAACCGGAGTGAAAGTTTGTCATCACTTGGCGCGTTTTGATGGTGTTCACGGATCAAGGGTCGTACATGCTATATTGAGCCTTCCAGCTGCTACAACCATTTTTAGTCCTTCATGTCCTTTGGTGTGGTTAATGAACACAAGCTGTTTCCCTGATCTCTCTTCCAGGCCTGAGACTTAAAAATACCCTCTGAGGCAAAGCCCGATGATGGCTGTCTCTGATCCTGCTAATCAAATCCTCCCCTATGTATGAAAATAACAAGAGGCACTACGTTGCTTCTGTTCCAACCAATAACATCAGTAGCTTCTTTCATTTTATCTACTGCAGTGGTACCCAACCTTTTATGGCTCGTGACCCCATTTTTACATCACAAATTTCTGGCGACCCCAGACATTCAAAACAGAGACTTTTTTTTTTTTTTTTTTTTTTAATTTTTGCTAAAATGAATTTTTTTTGATCATGTAGTAGACTATGCTGCTCTGTCCTGTTCAGCCACTTGTGTTCGTTTATACAGACAGTAACTGAATATTTTAGGTAATCGGCTCGAAGTTGGACTACAACTACAACTGCTGCTGCTGACCAACAATTATGGCGTACTCGGAGAAATGTTTGTCGGAAGTCTTAACCTTATTTGTGCAAATGTCATGATGTAACTAGTTATAAAACATAACAAATTAAGAGGGAACTGAAACGGGTTGTAGAAATGCACTCAATTTTTGCCGCAACGAATATAAAGATAGCTTTGCAGCACCTGGAGGGTTCAAATTGTGATTTTTTTTTTTTTTTTTTGTGATTTAGTGACTTATTTTGAACATGCAATGAAATTTAACATATATGCAAACAAGCAAAACATACATAATAATACAAATATCAACAATCATAACAATGTTAGACAGAAGAACAGTACAATAGTTCCATTTACGTGCCCGAAAATTCAAACTTTATGAACTATTAGGGTCCAAATACACAAATAAATGAACCAAAGACTAATAAAAGTGGTTTAGCAAAATATGACCTGTTTATCCCTTTTATGTTTGAATTATAAGAACCTTAGCCAAAAATGTTTTCTTGAGTGGTTTTATTCCTTCTTAAGCATGAAAAAACACTGCGATTTTTTTTTTTTTTTTTTTTCATGGAGTTAGAAAAATGTCCATGCATTTAATTTTTGAAGTAAAAAAAACATGTGTTTAAACCAGTGGTTCCCAGCCTTTTTTGGCTCATGACCTCATTTTAACATCACAAATTTCTGGCGACCCCAGACATTCAAAACAGAGCCTTTTTTTTTTTTTTTTTTTTTAATTTTTGCTAAAATGAATTTGTTTTTGATCATGTAATAGTTTGCTATACTATGTTGCAAATAAACATTAATTTTAGATGACATTTAGTCTATATAATGTATATTATTATGAACGGAGGCAGAAAAGCCAGGTGTAGATTACTACACAAAGTGAGAATTTTATTTTCCTTGGTCAGGATATGTACAGTCAGTCCAGCTTGGATTTACAAGGCTGACAATTAATACTGAACAAACAAGAACTTAAACTATGAATTATGAAAGAGCTGCAGCATCTGAAACTGACCACAATGAACATTTGAAAGATGAACAGTACCACAGTGCTTCAGTTTCAGCTTCACAGTTTGTCATGTCTTTTATGGATTGGGATTGTCTCTGTCAACTCACCATATATTTTTTATTTGTAAGTTTTGTTTTTTTTTTATAAATTACCTGAAATTTCAGGCGACCCCATTGACCTACTGAGTCATCCAAGGTCTATTGAACTACTTATTTTAGAGAAAGTATAATTTTTCTCTTTTTTATGTAACAAATTGGACCATTTCTTAATTTGCACCTGTGAAAAACAGCTACACACTGGGCTAACACAAAGGCTCATATCACAGGCCAAACATGCCAACAATACTTCCTTTCTTGCCTCATAGAGTGGATGAAGGTCTAGAGATGTTATCTTTTTCTTTCAGAATTCATCACAGACCTTTGTGAGTTTCAGTTCAGTCAGAACAATGTTACACAATGAAACCTAAGTGGCAGCATTTGTCCTTACTGCTGCCCTGCAAGTTTCATGTGTATGAAAGGACGTTTTCAAGACTGAGGCTTGACATCATATATGTATTGAGTCCCTTTCTGTTTCTGTTCAATTAGGTTTCCTTCAGATCAGTGTCAAGAGAGCTTTAGCCTTATTATCCAACATTTAAAAAAAATATTGAATTTCTTTATTAACCCTCTGGTATCCAGGTGCGCCTTTTAGGCACACTTTGCACTTCGTTTTAAAAAACTTCATATTATTTTTCATAATTTAAATGAAGTTAGAATTCAAAAGTTGTTCATTTTTGCATGATCTTTAAAATTCTGGCCATCAACTAAAATTTGCACATTGTAAACAAAAGAAAATTAAAAGACGAGCATCTGTCTCTCAAGTGTGCCTAAAACGCACTATTTCTTCCATTTGATATGTATGATTAGGGCTGACCTTGATTTACAAAAATAAAATCAAATTAGAGCACAAAAATAAATCAATAGATAATATTTAATAGTTTGATTTGTAGGTGTGCATTTTACGCACACTTGGTGACAGATGCTAGTATTTTTGAACATTTGACCTAGCACCAAAAATAATAATGCAAATTAAACAATGTTGGAGTTAATCATTGACATATGCCAGGCTGCAAAAATCAGATAATATGTGATCCCCTTTTTATGTAGTATATTGAAAAAAAATTTTGTTTTGTTTTGTTTTTTGCATTCAAAAATGGTTTGTTTACATTACAGACATGGCATTTAAAGGGTTAAAAATGTGACAGTTCTTGAGTATTTTGTATTTTTATTCACGGCTCAAGTTGATGAAATAGAAAAAAAGTGTAAAAGAATTAAAAACAAACTGTATGAACATTTTTTTGACATTATTCCACAAGTGTGCGAAAAAGGCACACTTGGTGCTTAGTAAGGGCCTAGCTGGACGGGATACCGGAGGGATAAAGCTACAGGCATTGCAAGATTGTGTTTTTTTTTTTTTTTTTTTTTTTTTGGTTAAATACACATCAACAACAGATTTGCATTCAGCTATAACACACACCTGATAGTTTTCCAGACAGGTAGGTTATTGGATCTGAGATTATCTTTAGTCTCGCTACTGATAAGCGGATGAGAGTCTATAACTCCCCTGGGATGCGAGGCACGTCCATCACAGCCTAGTCCTGGTGCTCATTTATACAGCTGTCAATTGGAGGTCGGGTAAAGTGTCTCACTCAAGGACACAACACAATGGACTATGATTGAACTCATGACCTACGGGTTACAATATCCGCTTGAAAACTGCCTCCCTACCTACGAAAAACATTAACTTCCCTCTAAAGTGATGAGTGACGCTGTTATCCACACCTCAAAATTAGGCCATGGTATAATAAAATACACGCTGTAACTGTAGCTGTGAATACGCACGCACTGATACAAAACAAACCGGCTGGTGTGATAGGCTCTCTCCACTAGAATTCGGTTCCTTTATCTTGCAAACAGACACACATACACACACACACACACGTATGTACCACCGCTCCCACCACAGTGTTAATTAAGTCCTCTGATTGCACAGTATTATGACAGAATTAATGAAGCTTTTAATGAAAATTAGTAACACTTGGCTGAGGCCCCGTGTATCAGGCATGCTTAGCAGCAAGCTGCAGTAAGCAGTCAGATAAGCAGGGCAATCCTCTAGCTCACTGAGACAGAGCACAGAAAGGCAGTGGAGACTACCTTATCTCTGTGCACACTCCAAATATCACCATCTATGCACTATATATAACGTACAGGACAGCTCTAATTATAATCTATTATTTTGATGCTTTAATTGTTTTAGCTCAAGTCTAAAGGGGGAAATGTTATAGTAAGTAATCCTTATTGGCTGTATTCCAAAGTAAATACCAGTGCTTCATTTCAAACACAGGGAAATCTAATCAGGAAAATCACTTTGCTAGGTGTTAAAAGGTCAAACTTCTCATTTATGTTTATGCACTTGGACTAATTTAATATCAGTGAAGAGGGGGAAACTTTTCCAAGATCATGCTCTCTGCATTGTGGAACAAAAATAATACATCACATTAACCACTTTTAAACGGATATCCTGAAAAACAAGGTGAGATGGTGATCCCACCTTTTTTTGCCACCACTGACTAATTTCCACAGCCAAGTCAAAGCAGTAACAGAGGTACAAGGTTATTAACGACAACTAACGAAATGACGAAAACTAGAATTGAAAAAACATTTTCGTTAACTGAAATAAATAAAAACTATAATTAAAAGATAAAAACAAGAACTAACTGAAACTGTATTGTGTGTTTACAAAACTAACTAAAACAGATAAAAATTATGGATAAAATTCCTTTAGTTTTCGTCTTTGTCGATGTCGGATTGATACAAAAGTGATTTATTTCATTCTAGCGATTTTAGCTAGCAGCGCCATATGACACTTGACGGTCCGTCACTAGTGGTTTCCAGTCGTCTTCTCATCCCCACTCTACCTGGAAACATGGAGACTAAAGTTGGGAGAAAGCAGCAGAGTCCTGTCTGGGATTTATTTGAATATGACGGAGAAGAGGAGAAAAGATACGACAAAACTCAAACTAATACTAAAACTAAACTAAAACTAAGCATTTAGAAAAAAACGAAAACTAATAAGAACTAGCAAACCTGCTCCAAAAACAAATTAAAACTAGGCAAGGCAAGGCAAGTTTATTTGTATAGCACATTTCAGCAACAAGGCAATTCAAGGTGCTTCACACAGGACATTGAAATAAAAGAAACAAAAAGAAACACATTTAAAACATTATAAAAGAAACATGTAAAAGGTGATTAAAAACAGCAAGTAAGAAAACAACACATAAAAAAAATAAATAAATAAAAATAAAAACACACATATTAAAGTAAGAGTTGCAGTGCAGAGATTCAAAGAGAATATACAATTTAAAAAAGTCAGAAGCCTTTTAGTCAAAGGCAGCAGTGAACAGGTGAGTCTTTAACCTTGACTTAAAAGAACTCAGACTCTCAGCAGACCTGATATTTTCTGGTAGTTTGTTCCAGATATATGGAGCATAGAAACTGAACGCTGATTCTCCATGTTTAGTTCTGACTTTTGGAACACAGAGCAGACCTACACCAGATGACCTGAGTGGTCTGGATGGTTCATACTGGACTAGAAGGTCTCTGATGTATTTTGTGCCTAAACCATTCAGTGCTTTATATGCTAGTAAGAGAATTTTGAAGTCTATTCTCTGAGAGACAGGGAGCCAGTGTAGAACTGAATTAGAGAAATTAGAGAAAAAAAAAGTCAAAACTAAATAAGACTGAACTATAATAATAAAAAAAAAAAAAAATCCAAAACTATTAGAACCTTGCAGAGGTGAGACAGGCTGGACTTGTACACAGAGGACCTGCATTACAGAATCAAAGGATTTGGATTACTTTGTACCAACCAATCCACTTTTCATCAATACAAATATTCTGAAATTAGAAGATCTGCTCAACCTCCACACTGCTGTATTCATCTATAAGGCACACAACAACCTACTTCCACCCTGCATACAGGAGCTGTTCTCTGTCAAAGTCCCAGTACAAGCTTAGGGGGACCTGTATGTACAAGAAACCAAAGGCAAGGACCAACACGAAAGGCAAATGCATATCTGTAACTGGAGTAAAATTATGGAACAACCTTGATAAAGAATTAAAGACATGCACATCAGTCACAACATTTAGAAGGATGTTTAAAACTAAGGTATTCAATAAATATAAAATATCAGGATAAACTAAGCCAATTATCAGTATGAATCTAAGATTTTGCTCAGATTAATTTATTTGTTTATCTATATCAGGGGTCTCAAACTCATTTTCTTTCAGGGGCCACCTTCAGCCCGATTTCATTTGCAGTGGGCCGAACCAGTAAAATAATAGCATAATAACCAATAAATTATGACAACTCCAAAAATTTGTCTTTGTTTTAGTGCAAAACCCCCCCATTAAATTATGAAAATACTTACTTTTATAAACTATCCAAACAAAAAAGATGTGAGTAACCTAAAAAAACTGAAATTTCTTAAGAAAAATAAGTGCAATAAGTGCAGCAAAATTATGCCTCAACTTATCATTTCTACATATGTATCATGGATCAAATCGACAAAGACACTAAACACTTAGTAACAGGCTGAAAATTGCTAAACCTGTGCTTAATTTTCTTTAGACATTTCAGGTTGTTCGTATTTGTTCAGGTTATTCACATTTTATTGTTACAGGATAGTTTGTAAATGTAAATATTTCCATAATTTAATGTTATTTTTTGCACTGAAACAAAGACAAATATTTGAAGTTGTCATTATTTATAGGCATAATATAATATTATTTTCACATCAAACCGAGAAGAAAATACGGAGTCTTTATTTTTTGTAGGTTATTATGCTGTTATTTTACTGTAGATCCTATTGGTCTGTATGTGGAACCTGAACTAAAATGAGTTTGACAGCCTTGACTGTGGAATTTTTGCACTTTGCAAATTCATTCCACGGACTGCATTGGAACCTTTGGGGGGCCGCACGTTTGACACCCCTGATCTATATTATTGTTTAAAACCGCACCATCTTGTTATCTTGTTTTGTTTCTGCAACTTTCCTTTTTGTAAGTAGGGTAGGCAAAAATAAGCTGTTGCTTCGGCCTACACTTTTTCACCCATGTTTAATATAGAAATCCAAACTCTATGTATGTATATATCATGTTTTGCTAAATGGACAAAGAAATTACTCACTTACTTACTTACTTAAAAAGGGGTGGTGATGCAGCGCAGCGTATAGTGTGACGTATAACTTGCTTGTCAGAAATACCACGAGCATAGTGGTGTTGCTAACATCTCCAGAGTTGACCCATCTTTCACCGTTCCACAAAAATTAGCATGGATAGAGTCCTCTGCCTGAAGTGACAACAGCTTGCGAATCTCGGCGTCTCCCCAGTTCGACATCTTTTTGGTCGTATTGATTTGTTTGTTTACTGTACACAACCCACACTCATTTTTAAATCCCCATGGCATGGGGGTCGGACATGTAATACGTCATCAAAATGTCACACCTTGGTTGCGGAACAAGAGGTGTTTATTTATTTATTTTATTTATTTAATAGGGACAGTACATAATGAACATCTACAACAATTGCAGCTGTAAATATGCCAGATTGTAGCAGCAGTGCTAATTTCCATCCGTAGTCCCTAGGCAGGTGACAAGAAAGACAGTTGACAAAAAGGCAAAATATTGTAAAAGACATCATAGAAAGACAGTAGACAGAAATGCAAAACATCCTAAAAACACACAGAACAACACAGTGAGGATGATCTACTGATGGTCACAGGCTTGGTTTTCCTTCATCCAATGTTTAAGTTGTGATTTGAAGGAGGCATATGATCGTGAGTCTCTTATGTTGAGCGGTAAACCGTTCCAATATTTAGTTTCAGTGACTGAAAGTGCAGTTTGTCCAAAAGTAGTACACCTGCGTGGCACCTCATAGTCTCCTCGAGCTGTGGCCCTGGTGACCATCCCACTGACAGAGCGGGATTTGATAAAATCTGTCAACGGAGGAGGGGCAAGTCCATGCAAGACTTTATATATCAGGCAAGCATTTTTAAAATTCACAAAATTATTAAAATTAAGAAATTTATATTCATCTAAAACACAGGTGTCAAACATGCGGTCCGGGGGCCAAATCCGTCCCGCCAAAGGATCCAATTCGGCCTGTAGGATGGATTTGTGAAAGTCAAAATCATTTTAATTCAGATTCCACATACAGACTAATTAGATCTCAAGTGGGTCAGAAGCAGTAAAATACAATCATATTAAACCTATAAATAATGAAAACAGCAACATTTGTCTTTGTTTTAGTGTAAAAAAAAAAGTAAAATTACATGAAAATGTTTATATTAAAAAATGTTATTTTACAAAAAATTTGAAAAACCTGAAATGTCTTAAGATAAGTAAATGCAATTTTACCAATATTCTGCCTGTTATTAAATGTTTCGTGCATTTGTAATTGTAATGTAAGTTGTAATGCACATGTGTAAATGATAAACTGATAATCTGAAGCATAATGTTGTTAAAATTGCAGCTGTTTTTCTTAAGACATTTCCAGTTGTTCATGTTATTCAGATTTTTGTAGATTTAAACATTATCATAGTTTAATTTTACCTTTTTCACTGTTATTATTGTACAGGTCCGGCCCACTTGAGATCATATCGGGCTGAATGTGGAACTGAACTAAAATGAGTTTGACACCCCTGATCTAAAACAATGCAGTGGTGAAAATTAAATGTTTTTTTTTTTTTTTTTTTTTATCAAATATTTTTATGGCTTTTTAAAAAAGTGATTCTATGGGTTTGAGTGATGTGCCAGCAGCAAGTGACCAGGAAGTTATACAGTATTCAATATGAGAGAAAATCATGGAGTGTAAAAACATCTTAGCAGCATGTAGGGTCAAGAAGGGTCTGACTTGTTTAAAATTTTGCACATTAAAATTTACTGTCTTCTTCAGTCACTTTATGTGTTGTTTAAATGTTAATGTTGGGTCTAAGGTTAATCCGAGGTACTTGAACTCTTTGACTAAATCCAGTTCCACCCCTTCAAGAAAGATGTTCGACTGTTTCAGTTCAATTGGTTTTTTGGTGAACACCATGCAGACTGTTTTCTTTGTATTCAGCTTTTTACGTAGCGTTCCGGAATCATGAGTCCACCTTTATCACGACTCTGTTACTACCTCCAGAGGCGTTACAGAGGTGGGACCAAATGATCCCACCCAGGGGCGCCGCTACCAATTGTGGGCCCCATGAAAGGTAAACATTGTGGACCCTTCATAAAATTCAGTATCTTGTCAATAAGTCGAAGCAGGGAGTAGGGTATATACTCAGGGGTGCGGTCCAGAACTAACAGAAGTTATGCTGGCATGAAACGAAACTGAAACTTAATATGCTTTCAACGACCGACTTCCGACTTCTATGCCTCTATTATTCAGCGGATCTTACATGAAATTTTCACAACTTCTAACCTGTATCCACTGGACCCCCTCCACAGCTCTATGAGCCCCCCACTAATGCTGGGCCCCATGAATTTGTCATGTTTACCCCCCTTTTATGTCGCCCCAGATCCCACCATTTCATTTACACCACGGGTGTCAAACATGGAGCCAAATCTGTCCCGCCAAAGGGTCCAATCCGGCCCCTAGAATGAATTTGTGAAATACAAAAATCATACTGAAGATATTAATAATCAAGGATGTTAAAATCATTTTAGGTCATTTCAATCTAAAGTGGATCAGACCAGTAAAATATTATCGTAATCTATAAATAATGAAAACTTTTCCTCTTTGTTTTAGTGTAAAAAAAGTAAAATTAGAAAAACAAGTTACATTTACAGACTATCCTTTTACAAAAAATATGAATAACCTGAACAAATATGAACAATCTGAAATGTCTTAAGAGAAGTACGTGGAATTTTATACAATATTTTGCCAATTACTAAATATTCAAGTTGTGATGCACATGTATAAATGATCAACTTAGGTGTAAAATTGTTAACATTGCACTTTTTTTCTTAAGAATTTTCAGGTTGTTCATATTTGTTCATGTTATGTTCAAGTGTGGTTCGTAGGTGTGAACATTTTCATTACAGAATTTTACTTTTTTCACTCAAAAACATGGAGAAAAGTTTGGACTTGACATTATTTATCAGTTCTTATCCAATTATTTATATCATTTTACTGGTCCGGCCCACTTTCTACAATATTAGGCTGTATGTGGCCCCTGAACTGAAATGAGTTTGACACCCCTGATTTACATAGATGTCGTTCTGGAATACAGGGTGGGGAAGCAAAATTTACAATGAACATTTAGTTGTTTTTTCTCAGCAGCACTACGTCAATTGTTTTGAAACCAAACATATATTGATGTCATAATCATACCTAACACTATTATCCATACCTTTTCAGAAACTTTTGCCCATATGAGTAATCAGGAAAGCAAACGTCAAAGAGTGTGTGATTTGCTGAATGCACTCGTCACACCAAAGGAGATTTCAAAAATAGTTGGAGTGTCCATAAAGACTGTTTATAATGTAAAGAGAATGACTATGAGCAAAACTATTACGAGAAAGTCTGGAAGTGGAGGAAGCAACAAAAAACGTACCAAAGCTTTTATTAAAGCTCTTAAATCCAAAATCCTAAAGGATCCAACCAAATCCAAGAGAAAAATGGCAACTGAACTTGAGGTAGACAACAAGACCGTTAGAAATGCAGTAAAATATGATTTGAAGTTAAAATCTTACACAAGAACACCAAAACACTTGTTGACAACAGCAACAAATCCAACTTTAGCAATTTTTGGGAATCATGTTTATGGCCGCCTTCTAGCCCAGATCTAAACCCTCTGGATTCTGCTATTTGGGGCGTTTTAGAACACGCTACCAATAGAACATCACACAGCAATGTCGACTTTCTTAAAGATACTATTAAAGAAGAATGGGAGAAGTTGTCACCCGAATATTTGAGGAACACTTGCGCAAGTTTCAGGAAGCATGTGAAGGCAGTTATTGAGAAAAAAGGAGGACACATAGGATAAAAACATTTTCTATTATGTCAATTTTCTTGTGGCAAATAAATTCTCCTGACTTTCAATAAACTAATTGGTCATACACCGTCTTTCAATCCCTGCCTCAAAATATTGTAAATTTTGCTTCCCCACCCTGTAAAGGCGAAATATTCCTGTAACAGAAGTGCTGTATGAAATAAAAGGTTAGTTTATGAGCATTAGTCAGTGATAATGACACTGTCCCACCAGCAGATACAAACACATTGCCTGTATGAATGAGGCATCTTTCTGCCTTATGTCTATAATGTTGAGAAAGCAGATAATTTACAGCCAAGGGGTTGTGGAAGTCTAGAAGCAGGAGGATTAAGTGCTTTGTCATTCTGATCTGGTACAAGAAGTCTTCCAGGGCGCTGCACTGATCTGTCTCTTCCTCTCTGAATCCCTTCTGAACAGCTGTGTGCCAGCCTGGTTGTAAACATGGGGACTGCGTGGGACCCAATAAGTGCAAGTGCCACCCCGGCTTCACTGGCAAGACCTGCAATCAAGGTGAGCCCTCGTCTGGAACCTGGCTGTTACTTTTGATTTATGTTTTTTGTGACTTCTTTTACATGTTGTAGGTCACTGAGGTAGGGAAACAATCTAAATCAGGAATGTGAGAGATTTGTAATATACAGTCCTCCTGGAAATATCATGACTCAAACCCACCCCCCCACCCCCCCCAGAGCGACACACAGGCCTGCTGACGTGCATATTTTTTTGGATTGAGACTAAATGAAGGAGAACCCCTGCCCTGAGCAATGGCAGTATAATCATTGTTTACTGACTCACCACAACAACACGAGTGTATTAACCCTTTTAGGACGATTGTGTCTCCGGTGACGCATTTTTACATCCACGTCATTCTAATTACTGTAACTCACAGGTGTCAAACATAAGGCCCGGGGACCAAATCCGGCCCGCCAAAGGGTCCAGTCCGGCCCTTGGGATGAATTTGTGAAATGCAAATATTACACTAAGATATTAACGATCCTTTTAGTTCAGGTTCCACATTCAGACCAATTCAATCTCAATAGGGCAGGACCAGTCAAATACTATCATAATAACAAAGAAATAATGACAACTCCAAATGTTTCTCTTTGTAAATGTAAATATTTTCATGTATTTACACTAAAAGTATAATTTTGCAAAAATGTCAATAACCTGAACATATATGAACAACTTGAAATGTCTTAAGAGAAGTAAGTACAATTTTAACAAGATTCTGTCTGATACTAAATGTTTTGTGTATTTGTAGATCCACTGTGATCTGTAAGTTATAACGTACATGTGTAAATGATAAACTGAGGCAGAATATTGTCAAAATTACTCTCATTTTTTCAGTTTGTTCATGTTATTCACATCTTTTGAAAAGACAGTTTGCAGATGTAAACCTTTTCATAATGTAAATTTACTTTTTTCACTCTAAAACGTAGAGAAAACTTTGGACTTGACATTATTTATATATTATTATGTTATTATTTGACTGGTTCGGCCCACTTCAGATCAAATTTAGCTGAATGTGGAACTGAACTAAAATGAGTTTGACACCCCTGCTGTAACTCCTGAACTGTTTGTGCTATTGAGAAAATCCAAACAACATCTTTTAGCTGAGATTGGGTCCTTTCTATTGATATGTGACACATTAGGGTAGAGTTCTGCTTTAGCTGAGTGAAAGGGGTGGAGGTGGGTGGAGCAGAGAGTAGCAGACTGCATTCGGTGAGAGAGAGATGGAAGATTTTATTAGTTTTATCAGTGTTTTAGTGAGATTTTAGTGGTGAATTCTTGAAAATAATTGTACACTCAAAAAAATGATTCTTGGCTCTAATAAACATGAAGTAATATTTTAAAGTAAAATGTAACTGAAATATATGAAATTTAAAGTTTATTTATCTGAAAAAGTCAAACATAATGTGAATATGCTTAGTATAAAGTGAATCTAAACAAGTAAAGTAAACTTTATTTACTAGATCACATAAAAAGGCTGAGCGTCTCAGTCAAACACAGTTTATGTAAAAGTTTGCATTAACTAAAGCAAATCTGACTGAAGGTATTTAATTTATTCATATTGACTCAATATGATAGAAAAAAACATTGTATTAAATGCAACCCTTTACATTAAACTTATGTAATAAAATTACATGGAAAATTTACATGTAATTAAAATACATAAAGTCAACATTTTTGGCTTAGTTATTTTTTTGAGTGTATATAATAGTGATAGTGCTTCTACTAGTGTGTTTTGATATGCTTTTGTCGAATTTCACAGATTTTTTTCGCTGTTTTTAATCTGTATTTTTCCACTTTGTATGAAGTTTGTTCGAAGTTCATTGACGAATGACTAGAAATAGCTGAAAATAAAAAGCTGTAACATGGACTCAGAATGTTCTAGACCGGGGTGGGCAATTAATTTTCTTATGGGGCCACATGAGAAACTTTGACAGTTGCTAAGGGCCAGATCAATACACTTGCAGCTCTGGTCAATATATATGTATAAACAGTAAATGAAACAATACGATGAAAATGTGGAGCACAGAATACAACTTAGAAGTCCATGTCTTGTTAATAACTCTGCATTCTGAATCAATCTTTCATTTTTTGGCATTAGCTGACATCTTCATGGGCTGAAACTGACCAACAAACCAATCAGTGTATAAGCGTTATGCTAAGTATGGAAAGTATGCCCAAAAAAAATTAGTTTAGCATATCTTTCAAAATAAAAGCAGTGCCGTTGTATTGGTTACAATGATATATATTTGCATTGACTTTTAATTTGCCAGTGGCCTCATGGGGGCCAGTCAGGGTCAGCCATCGGCCCGTACAATGCCCAGGTCTGTTCTAGACAAACACAAATGTTTGAGCACATCTATACAATCTCATAAAATTTCATTATGCTTATTTATAGTTGTTTTTCATCATAAATATGATACAAATTAATTTTTTTTTTGTTCCTATATCACACTTTCTTTAAGCATTTATTACATATAATGATGATAATTAATGGCCACATATTGAAATTAAGTTCTTCCTATAGAAAAAGGTGCAAAAAATGGTCAAAAAAGACATTTTCTGATACTTTTGTGGCAAAAACGACATAAAGAAATCTAGGCGGCATTAAGGGTTAAAGTTACCACTTAATCATTTAGCAGAAGCTCATTTCCCATCAGCAAACAGTTACTAGTGCAATACCTTAATCACAAGGGGTTTGGTTAAGAAAGAAAGGGCTGACTCAGATCAAATGAAAATGAGTAGCAAGGCCATATTGAATGATCCCCCGGAGTGCAGCCTCTCCTGTGAAGATAACATCTCAATTACTGACCTGAGATAACTTGCCTTGGCTCGGTGCAACCAATGTTATTGAAATTGCGTGCGTATGTGTGTGGATCCTTGAGTTTTTCTGCATGTCATCAGCATTCATGAGCAATTACTGACAGATCGGATGTGTTGAAAAAAGAAGCTTCCCACTTTAGCTTTAAGTTGACGTGCATCCGTGTAGTTTGCAAATGCTTGTGTAATTCACGCCCTGAGACAGGAATAGGATAGTATGTAATTAAAAACAAGCTTGGGGGTGGTGGCGGCGGCGGCGGTGGTAGTGGAGTGGGGTGTTGAAATCCTTTCCGGAATGTTCCAAATGACTCATCCTGCATTTCGAGGCTATAGGTGGCTCCTGTCTGCCCGGCCAGACAGCTCTACTTTGTCTTAATCTGCAACAAAGGGGAGAGGAAAAAGGATCTGTGCCCCATATCCAACTAAAATAGACTTTGCTGCCAAAGATACAGACAGACTTATCTGACAAATGTGATTCCAAGACCTTTAAAGATGAAACTGTACTTTCAAGTGTCTATTGAACTCCTATTTGTCCAATAGGCTTTCAGCATTTTTTTCCGAGCCTTGAGTGGCAGACTCGCCCTTTCAGCTTATTTGGTGCAGATAACCTTGGATTCTGTTTTTGAGCTGGCACATTCTATGGAAACCAGTTTAATTATTCAAAAGCCATAGATTAGATTTTCTCATTTACATTCACCCTCTGTTAAACATTGATTTGACATTTACTATTGATGTGCCAGGTGGCTGACGTTTCGATGTTTTCTAATATCCAGCCCCTCTGGAGCTCTACATTTATCTTGAGGAGTCAACTGGAGGGCTGAAATAAGCTACCCTCTGGTTCAAGAGCTGCTTCTCTGACCACCGTGCAGCTAAAGGTCAAGTGAACACCATGAAGCCCTGTAAATCACATCATGATCTATGAAGGTTTTATCGGTAAAGATGACTTGAAGAAGGATGTTTAATGATTTTGTTTATGGTAAGTAGTGAATTATTATTAGATCATTATTAGGGGTGAGCATTCAGGTCAGAAACTCAAATTACAATATTGTGATTACTATCAAAATTGGAAAAAATTGGACTTTTGCCTTCAGACAGACCAGAAACAGCTGATCGTATTTGCTCGGCTAAATACTATATTACACATAATTTTAACTATATGTCATTACATTTTGTCTATTGGACAGTTAACTTAAAGCATTATAGTTCGAGACGGCGTTCGAGGTAGAGCGGGTCGTCCAATAACCGAAGGGTCGGTGGTTCGAATCCTGCTCTGTCGTGTGCCGTTGTGTCCTTGGGCACCCACCCACACTTCACCCACCTTGCCCCAGGGCATCTGTGGCTACAAACTTAGTTTATCACCACTAGAATGTGAGAGTGAATGAATAATGGATCAATAATGTAAAGCGCTTTGGGTGCTTTGAAATGCTCTATAGAGATCTAATCCATTATTATTATTGACATTGGCAGTGAATGATACAACGCATTATAAAATAACATTAACCCATAAGGACCCAGTGTGACTTTTGTGGCAGTTTCCAAATGAATTTGTCTCTCAGTTTAACCCTTTCATGCATAGTGGTCACTTCAGTGGACAGCTATTCTCCAGCTGTTCTCTTATATATTCATGGATTTTGTTGTTTTAGTTCCTTATCATCCAACACAGTGGACACTAATGCATCATCCCATACACTGACATTCATACCATTTTTTGCATATTATCTCCATGAAGTGAGTAATAACTACTACTACTACTACCACGACTACTACTACTACTAATAATAATACATTGTATTTGTATGGTGCTTTTCATGGTACTCAAAGACACTTTACATACAGTTTGACTAGTATTCAGAATATGATGAAATATATGAATATGTTAAAAAATGTTTTTAATTCATAGTTTTCACATAGTATATCATTAAATACACGTTGCTTTGTTTCAAAAATTGAACGCATGGTATCCATCTGAGTCAACATTTTTGCAACTCCATGAAAAATAAGTTCTTTCAAAAAATTAATCGCATCATTTTTTTCATGCTTAAAGAGGAATAAAAACAGGACAAAAACATCTTGATTAAGGTTCTCATAATTCATGCATGAAAGGGTTAACCTTTCCTAAGTGATTTATCACCATTTATTATAATATTATCCTCTGAATTTTGCATTTTTCTAGTTAAAATCATCTGTTTTCCTATGTTTAATTCATTGATTGATTATGTAGATCAGGGGTGTCAAACTCATTTTAGTTCAGGGGCCACATTAACCCCAAATTGATCTCAAGTGGGCCGGACCAGTAAAACAACAGTATAATAACTTGTAAATAATGACGACTCCAAATTTTTCTCTTTGTTTTAGTACGATCAAAATTAAATTATGAAAATATGTACATTTACTGTGGTGGCCCAGAGGTGCAACAGCCCAAAAAAATATCCACTATAAGAAAAAAAAGAGAACAGCATAAAAACTTAACCACTATAAGAAAAAAAAAAAAAAACATCCCCAAAAATGATTCACTATAAGAAAAAAAAGAGAACAGCCCAAAAAATTATCCGCTACAAGAAAAAAAACAAAACATCATCCACCTTTTCAATTAAGGGGGCGCTGTTTACCCGAAAGGTCTCTTGCTTTAAAATTAAGGCCACCACAAAAAATAAAAGCATAAGAGGAAAATGTTTAAGGCTTTCAGCTAATGTGGCTAATGCTAACAAAGTAACCCACCTGAAGTGGAGTTTGGTGCGCTAAAAATAAAGTTATTTTAAAAATAAGTCGTGGATAAGTTTTTGGGCTGTTCTCTTTTTTTATTATAGTGGATAATTTTTGGGGGCTTTTGTCTTTTTTTTCTTATAGTGAATAATTTTTGGGGGCTGTTGTCTTTTTTTTCTTATAGTGGATAATATTTTGGGCTGTTGTCTTTTTTTTATAGTGGATAATATTTTGGGCTGTTCTTTTTTTCTTATAGTGGATAATTTTTTGGGCTGTTCTCTTTTTCTTATAGTGGATAATTTTTTGGGCTGTTCTCTTTTTTTTCTTATAGTGAATAATTTTTTTTGGGCTGTTGTCTTTTTTTTCTTATAGTGGATAATTTTTTGGGCTGTTCTCTTTTTTTTCTTATAGTGGATAATATTTTGGGCTGTTCTTTTTTTCTTATAGTGGATAATTTTTTTGGGTTGTTCTTTTTTTCTTATAGTGGATAATATTTTGGGCTGTTGTCTTTTTTTTTCTTATAGTGGATAATATTTTGGGCTGTTGCACCTCTGGGCCACCGTAATTTACAAACTATCCAAACAAAAATGATGTGAATAGCCTGAAAAGAATTTGATTTCTTGAGAAAAATGAGTGCAATTTTAACAAAATTACACCTCAATTTACCATTTATACATGCATATTATGGATTGGATCTACAAAGTATTCTACAAAATATTTAATAACAGGAAGTATAATGTTAAAATTTTACTTACAAAATTTCAGGTTTTTCACGTTTTATTGTTAAAGGATAGTTTGTAAATGTTAATATTTTCAAAATTTAATGTAAGTTTTTACACTAAAACAAAGAGAAAAACATGGACTTGTCATTATTTATAGGTGTAATGTAATATCATGTTTTTCACAATAAACGAAAAGAAAATTTGGAGTCATTATTTATAGGTTATTATGCTATTATTTTAGTTAAGATCACATTGTCCTGTATGTGGAACCTGAACTAAAACAAGTTTGACATCCTTGATTGTTAATATATCTGAAGTGTAGTTATTGCCAATTCATCTCGCAGGCTGGACTGGAACCTTTGGCGGGTCGGTTTTGGCCCCCGGGCCACATGTTTGGCACCTCTGATGTAGATGTTCAGAAAAATTCAGTAAATTTAAAGGTCATTGTATCAAAACAGAAAAAAAATGAAGAAAAGGTGACTTTTTCAGTAAAATATATAATTAAATGAACATAAACCCAGTGTGTCCATCCATTGTCATTTATCAAACTCCATGGATTTTAACGGTGAATTAATGTTGTAGAAGATGACAGTGTTTCCACGGTAACTACGGAGCCTCTGAACCTCCAAATGGCCATAAAAACATGACAAACTGCATTTTACACCAATTATTTCCATATACAGGGTGGGGAAGCAAAATGTACAATGAACATTTAGTTGTTTTTTCTCAGCAGGCACTACGTCAATTGTTTTGAAACCAAACATATATTGATGTCATAATCATACCTAACACTATTATCCATTATTATCCATACCTTTTCGGAAACTTTTGCCCATATGAGTAATCAGGAAAGCAAACGTCAAAGAGTGTGTGATTTGCTGAATGCACTCGTCACACCAAAGGAGATTTCAAAAATAGTTGGAGTGTCCATAAAGACTGTTTATAATGGAAAGAAGAGAATGACTATGAGCAAAACTATTACGAGAAAGTCTGGAAGATACTATTAAAGAAGAATGGGAGAAGTTGTCACCCGAATATTTGAGGAACACTTGCGCAAGTTTCAGGAAGCGTGTGAAGGCAGTTATTGAGAAAGAAGGAGGACACATAGAATAAAAACATTTTCTATTATGTCAATTTTCTTGTGGCAAATAAATTCTCATGACTTTCAATAAACTAATTGGTCATACACTGTCTTTCAATCCCTGCCTCAAAATATTGTAAATTTTGCTTCCCCACCCTGTATGTATGTATGTATGTATGTATTTTGTTTGTTTATTTATTTATTTTCACATCATAAAACAGCAAGAGAAAATAAAAATAAAAAAACAACATTCAAACAAGTAAACATCATTGTGCAGGAGAGGAAAGAAAGCAGGCACTACGTCAATTGTTTTGAAACCAAACATATATTGATGTCATAATCATACCTAACACTATTATCCATACCTTTTCAGAAACTTTTGCCCATATGAGTAATCAGGAAAGCAGACGTCAAAGAGTGTGTGATTTGCTGAATGCACTCGTCACACCAAAGGAGATTTCAAAATAGTTGGAGTGTCCATAAAGACTGTTTATAATGTAAAGAAGAGAATGACTATGAGCAAAACTATTACGAGAAAGTCTGGAAGTGGAGGAAGCAACAAAAAACGTACCAAAGCTTTTATTAAAGCTCTCAAATCCAAAATCCTAAAGGATCCAACCAAATCCATGAGAAAAATGGCAATTGAACTTGAGGTAGACAACAAGACCGTTAGAAATGCAGTAAAATATGATTTGAAGTTAAAATCTTACACAAGAACACCAAAACACTTGTTGACAACAGCAACAAATCCAACTTTGGCAATTTTTGGGAATCATATTTATGTCCGCCTTCTAGCCCAGATCTAAACCCTCTGGATTCTGCTATTTGGGGCGTTTTAGAACATGCTACCAATAGAACATCACACAGCAATGTCGACTTTCTTAAAGATACTATTAAAGAAGAATGGGAGAAGTTGTCACCCGAATATTTGAGGAACACTTGCGCAAGTTTCAGGAAGCGTGTGAAGGCAGTTATTGAGAAAGAAGGAGGACACATAGAATAAAAACATTTTTTATTATGTCAATTTTCTTGTGGCAAATAAATTCTCCTGACTTTCAATAAACTAATTGGTCATACACTGTCTTTCAATCCCTGCCTCAAAATATTGTAAATTTTGCTTCCCCACCCTGTATTGATAAGATTAGTGGATCATCATCGTCATCTTTATTTGCAGACTTGGGAGTCCATTTAAAAACAAACAAACAAGCAATCAACAAACAGAATACATTTAAAAACACAGGTTAAAAACACAGACAAAACATCATCAATATTATAAAAGACAACTGTACCAGTGTCGCCACAGGGATGACTGGTATCGCACCGAACTATGACTGGGATTTGTCAATAGCCTAATGATGGAATTCTGAGAATCGTTCAATCGACAGATAAATTTGTACATTAACCCTTTCATGCACAGTGGTCACTACAGTGGACAGCTACTCTACAGGTGTTCTCTTGTATATTCATGAGTTTTGTTGTTTTAGTTCCATATCAGCCTACACAGTGGACTCTTATGCATCATCCCAAACACTGCAATTCATACAATTATGGTAACTTTGCTGCTCTTGATAAACCTGATCTGCAGTAACATGGTTTAGTGTAAATTAATTGCGAATTATTATTAGACTAATTAACAGTTTTCTGAAACAAAAGGTTTTTTTTTTTTTGCATTCCTCCTGAGACCCAGCATTACATTTTGTCCTCTAAGGGGGACAGAAGTTTAACAGTTTAACTTAAATGCTGTCCATTGCAAAGGACATTCCATTAAAAAAATTAACAAATAAATAAAAATGATTTGAAAAATGTATCTGAAAAAACTGTTGCATTATGCAGTTTCCAATCAAGACAATTTTTTAGTGTAAAAAAGCTAAAATTGTCAATTTCCTGGGTCTCAGGAGGATATTATCATCACGAAATGAGTAATAACTAGTATTAGAGTATGATAAAAATGTGAGAAAACGTCAGATTAGTGGCATTAAAAATGTTTTTATTTCATAGTTTTCACACAATATATCAATTTCTGATGATGAATTTTAAATACGTGTTTCTTTTTCTTCAAAAATTAAATGTATGGTGTCCAGCGGAGTAGACATTTTTGTAGGTTCATAGAAAATTTCAATTTCATTGGTTTTTTTTTCATGCTTAAAGAGGAATAAAAACACTCAAAAAAAATATTGACTAAGGTTCTCATAATTCATGCATGAAAGGGTTAAGTTTCTCATAAGAACCTGAAAAGTGTTCACTCCTGCCTTGCAGAATAATTCGCTTGCACTAGTCCATTGAGGTTTTTTAAACAGTATTCTCATGGAAACAGTTTAGATCAGTAGATGCTTTTGGTCGGAGGTGGATGTTTGGGTCTTTATGGGTTAAAAGTGTTCTTGTTTATTGGTCATTTTAGTTACATCTTTTCCATGTCTTTTTTTTTTTTTTATCAACTCTCAGCGTAAAGATGAGAGTTACAGAAGAAATATCAGCAGCTTGACGTGTCATATTGTGGATTTACAGTCCAACCCGCAGTCTTGACTACTTTAAGTGTTCACACATTGTCTCTAAATGAACACTTACAGCAGGAGTGTCAAACTCATTTTGGTTCAGGGGCCATATTTTGCCCAATTTGATCTCAAGAGGGCCAGACCAGTAAAATAATGACTTAATAACCTATAAATAATGACAAATCCATGTTTTTCATTTTATTTTAGTACAAAAAATCCCCAATTAAATTATGAAAATATTTACATTTTACAAAAAAATATGTGAATAACCTGAAAAAACAGAAATTTCATTTGAAAAATTTGTGCAATTTTAACAATGTTATGCCTCGACTTATTATTTATACATGTGCATTACACACAATGTTACATAAACATTTGGTAACAGGCAGAATATTGTTAAAATTTTGGAGTTTGGAACTAAACTTTTAACAATTTCTACAATATTACATCTAATTATTAACAAAACTACAGATCACAGTGGATCCATAAATGCACAAAACATTTAGTAACAGGCAGAATATTGTTCAAATTGCACATTTCGGGTTGTTCATCTTTGTTTATATTTATGTATTTATTTGCATTTTATTGTGAATAAACAGTTTTGTAAATGTAAATATTTTCACAGTGTAATCTTATTTTTTTCACTTAAATTTTTCACACAGAAAATTTGTAGTTGTCATTATTTATGGGTTATTGTGTTGTTATTTTTACTGGAGATCACATTGGTCTGTATGTGGAACCTGAACCAAAATGATTTGGACAACCTTGACTGTTCATGTTCATTTTTGCACTTTCATCCCGCGGGCCGGAATGGAACCTTTGGCGGGCCAGATTTGGCCCCCGGGCTGCATGTTTGACACCTGTGACTTACAGTATGTATCCAAACAGCCTCCTATATTTGCTTCTTTGGTTATACTATCAATTTCTCAAATGCTTGGCTAAGCATCACATGTTTTGGTTTTAGCAGGTTTTAGTCCGCAGACTGCTTCTTGTCATCTTCCTTTTCAAGTTGCATTATAGAAATAGACATGTGCATTTATGTTTATGTTTATGTTTATGCATTTGGCAGACGCTTTTTTCCAAAGCGACTTACAGGGGAAAACCAATTAAATCACTCAATCAATCAAATTTTATTTATATAGTGCCAGATCACAAAAAAAGTTATCTCATGACACTTTATATATAGAGTTGGTCAAAACCAGACTCTAAGCCAATTTACAGAAACCCAACAGAATCCTCCAGGAGCAAACACTTGTGACTGGTGACAGTGGCGAGGAAAAACTTCCCTTTAACAGCAGAAACCTCGAGCAGACCCAGACTCCAGGAGGATGGCCGTCTGCCTTGACCAGTTGGGGTTAAAAGAGAGGGTAGAGAAAGAGAAAAAGAGAGAGCGATAGAGATAGAGACTGGGGGAGAAGGGGGGAGTAGGGGGAGACACATGGAGGCAGTTGAGGATAAGTGAGTGGTGATGATGAAGGCAGGAGAGAGGCAGGACCACCGCAGCAGGTCCAGAGATAATCCTGGAAGAATCTGTGATAATCCTGGGAAAAACCTTATTAGAATATTTAAGATGGAATGTTTGAAATTGTTAGGATAGGAGGTGCTCTCGGAAGAGCTGGGTCTTCAGGAGCTTCTTGAAGATAGGCAGGGATGCCTCTGTTCTTGTAGCACTTGGTAGGGCGTTCCACCAACGTGGAACGACCCATGAAAAGAGCCTGGATTGTCTTGTGCAAGGTCTGGGGACCACCAGACAACGTTTCCCAGATGAGCGGAGTGGTCGTGGGGCAACATAAGCTTTTATCAGTGCACCTAGATAGGTAGGAGCAGACCCACTGAGAATTTTGTAGGCTAGGATTAAAGATTTGAATTTGATGCGGGCAGCTATGGGTAGCCAGTGTAACTCAATGAGTAAGGGGGTGACATGTGCCCATTTATTTCTCCAATTGGCAGACTTGTATATTTAGTTATAGATGGACAAAACATTTCTGGCAGCATGCTATGGATGTTATTAAGTCATTGAAATAGTCATGTGCAGTTTGGTGAAAGTAGCGCAACATAAAATTACATGATCATTATGTGAACATCTGAAAGCTTGTTCACGCTGGAGGATCCACCCCAGCTGCAGATCATTATTTTCCATACAAGTACACACAAATGAACACACATTCCTTTGCTCTAAGTGGGAGGTGTGGACAGAGGCATGACCCTGGAGGCTGTCTGGTTAACAAGAGTGTTTAACATCATCAAGAACACCGGTTGTATGGAGCAAAAACAAACCACAGAGGAAATGTTTATGTTTACACTAAACACAAGCATGGTTAACATTGATTTCACCACCTTCAGAATCATGGATAAACACTGTCTGGCCAAAAAAAAAAAAAAGAAAGTAATACACACTATTTCATTGTACCTCTAGCTTCAATTACAGGACAAATTGCTGCAACATCATTAAACTCATGCAATGTTTATGCAACATTGCGATAAATGTCACAGAATTTATTTCCATCCATAGTTGCATTAATTTTTCACGAAGATCTTTAATTGATGATGTGAGACTTGGACCGCTGCATAAGGTCTTCATCACATCCCAAAGATTCTCAATGTGGTTCAGGTCTGGACTCCGTGGGGGCCAATCCATGTGTGACAATGATGTCTAATGATCCTGGAACCACTCTTTAACAATTTGATCCTGATGAATCTTGGTATTGTGTATGAATGAATGGTTTATTTTTGGTTTGCACAGTAATCACTTCACACAGTACAACAGCCACAATAAACAAAAAAACAAACAAAAAAAAGGAATAGGCTAGAAACAGAAGCTTATTTTTTGCTTATCCTTTTCACCTGACACACTGCTTACATTAAATTAAATGTGCACATCGTCAAGGATTCGCATTATAACAAAATATTCAATAACAACAAAAACACATCTACTGTCTCCACTTCATATTCCTGAATGATCTTATACTTAAGACATTTTTAAAACATTGTCAGAGAAGTGAACAATTTAAATTCGTCATCAAGTCCATTCCATAATTTCACACTGATGGATTTAGATGAAATTTTCAGGAAATGTTGATACTGGTACAAAATAAATGATAAAATTTTGGTGATCGAGGGGGGGTGATCTGCCTTGGCGGACGTCTGCGCTCTCCAAGTGGTTTTCTTGTTATTATTATTATTATTATTATTATTATTATTATTATTATTATTATTATTATTATTATTATTATTATTATTCCACGTGACCCTAGTGAGGACAAAGCAGGTTCAGAAGATAAATGAATGAATGAATGATGATCATTATTATCATTATTTTCTTCTTCTTCTTCACTGTAAAAAAAAAAATCTGTAATTTAACAGAATTTTTACCATTTATTTTACAGATTTTCCCTGTATTTTTAAGATACAGGAAAATAGCAATGAAGTGACAAAAACAGACTGTGATTTTACATGTCAAATGTAAAATAACATGAAAAAACTGTAACCGTGAATAACCATAAAATTTCCATTTTTAAAAGATTTTTTTTCCACAGAAAAATACAGTTAAAATACTTTTGCAAATGTATCGTAATTTAACAAATATTTATTATTTATTCATGAGATTAAACTGTTAATTTAAAGTTTAATACTGTACAAAAAATAAAAAATAAAACGAGATAAAATTACTGACAATTAACCGTTAAAGAAGTGTTTGTTCTGTAAGTTTAACAAGACTTGTTTGTTAATTGACAAATATCTTGTGTAATTACGGGAGGTTTCACAACAAAAATGTTGAATAAATATATTTTTGTGAATGTATAACATGTATAAGCACTGATAAACTGTCCAAATACAGTTTTTATCAGTGGATTGTACAACTTAGTGTCATTGAAAATTATTTATGTACATATATTTATAGGTAATTTGATTGTTTTAATACATGTAAATATTCTTTATTAAACATTAAAAAGTAAAAAAAAAAAAAAAAAAAAAATGCAAAATCTCATGTAAAGTTAGGGCAAAAAACTGTATTTTAATTATGGAAGATTACTGTATTTTTATGAGATGGTTATTTTTTGTTATTTAACAGTATTTTTTCAGCTCCCCTGCTGTTGGAATATTACTGTTTTTTTATGGTTTTTTTTTTTTTTTTTTTACAGTGTTTTTCATACATTCTGTTACAGAGTTTTTTTCTTTTTTTTTTTTTTTAATCTAGTGTCTTTATATTTTTAGATTTGACCTTTTTATCATCTTCAGCAGTTTTGTCTTGTTTGACCCATGTGTTAAATAAACTGTTGTTCTGTTTTAGAGGCTTGTAGGTTAATGTGTGCAAATGAAATGAAGTGTGTGTTCATGTGGATGACTCAGAGGGAACGTGTGTGTATGTGTGTGTGTGTGTGTTTATGTGCTACACTATGGAATTATATTTGTGCCAGTTTCTTGAGCGAGCAATGATCGATTCTGAGCACACAATTAGAGATTTTGAGCGCATAAAAATATATTTTGCAAGCACATCAATTATATTTCAAAAAGAAATTACGCTTGAGCGACCAAAAATCGATATTGTGCTCCATGAATGCGTTTGCATGTTAGTTTTACTCATAACGTTCTCTCACAAATTCTTTCCATGGCGCACAAACAGACCGCTACGCTCGCTCACTTTCCCCTTCCCTCTCTCGCCCAACCTCCCTCTCCCTGCGCGCTCAGGTTGTCGTGTCCGCACGCTCAACTTGACGCACACGTTACAATTGTGCCACAAAACCAACCAATCGGAGAGCTTGCGGAAGTGCACTCTGATTGGCTGTTCGCGCTCCAGTTAGCTCGCTAGTTACATTTACCCGAGACAATAATCATAATAATAAATACCGACCGAAGTTTGTGTAGAATCAATTCCTCCTCTTCCGATCAGTGTCTGTCTCATCGAGCGCCTTTTTTTTCGGGTAAATGTAACTAGCGAGCTAATTGGAGAGCGAACAGCCAATCAGAGTGTACTTCCGCAAGCTCTCCGATTGGTTGGTTTTGTGGCACAATTGTAACGTGTGCGTCAAGTTGAGCGTGCGGACACGACAACCTGAGCGCGCAGGGAGAGGGAGGTTGGGCGAGAGAGGGAAGGGGAAAGTGAGCGAGCGCAGCGGTCTGTTTGTGCGCCATGGAAAGAATTTGTGAGAGAACGTTATGAGTAAAACTAACATGCAAACGCATTCATGGAGCACAATATCGATTTTTGTTCGCTCCAGCATAATTTCTTTTTGAAATATAATTGATGTGCTTGCAAAATATATTTTTATGTGCTCAAAATCTCTAATTGTGTGCTCAGAATCGATCATTGCTCGCTCAAGAAACTGGCACAAATATAATTCTACATTACTCACTGCATCAGTTAGAGGTAGAAGAACTTTTTAATCTCTGCAGTAATTAATCTAATGGAAAGATCTTATCTATTTGCTCAATTCAATCCAAGCCGTGCCTTTTTTTTTGGCCTGTGAGTGTATATTCATCTTCTAAACACTTACGTTTTTACTCTGTTGTAAAAGAACTAAATGTCTATTTGTACAACCAGCTCTTCTCACCTGCCAGACAACACTATTCACAATTTCGCTTTCATCTCTGCTCCCGAACAGGAAATCTCAACATCAAAATGAATCTGTTATTTTCATCACTGAATTAACAGTTACACGGTTATCACAAACAATAACCGTGATTCGAAAAAGCTCACCTCACCCCCGGGGCCGACAGGTTTTGTTTGTCATACGGCACGGTGAGGATAGATGAACACTCTCATACTGCACAAATAAACTCATTGAAGGGATAATCTGTTTAACAAGTTGGCAGCACACTACCCCCGCTGATCCAATCATATGAATAAGATGATTATTCTATGCAGGTGGATTTAATTAGGTGTAGTTGACCCGCTGTTAAGACACTATTAAAGGATTTAGCCGGAGGAATGAAGTCTCAAACATCAGAAGCGATATAAATGCGGCGCCTCCAGATGCTGCTTTTTTTTTCTTTTTCCCTGTGTGTATTGGCCGACTACATAATTAATAACTCTTCAAATGGATTCTCTGGAACTCTGGTTTGAATAAGCACTGTTTTTTTTTTTTTTTATGTCTTTAGATATCAGCTAATATTCAGATCTGTCATTGTTTTATTTATTTATTTACAGGGTGGGGAAGCAAAATTTACAATGAACATTTAGTTGTTTTTTCTCAGCAGGCACTACATCAATTGTTTTGAAACCAAACATATATTGATGTCATAATCATACCTAACACTATTATCCATTATTATCCATACCTTTTCGGAAACTTTTGCCCATATGAGTAATCAGGAAAGCAAACGTCAAAGAGTGTGTGATTTGCTGAATGCACTCGTCACACCAAAGGAGATTTCAAAAATAGTTGGAGTGTCCATAAAGACTGTTTATAATGGAAAGAAGAGAATGACTATGAGCAAAACTATTACGAGAAAGTCTGGAAGATACTATTAAAGAAGAATGGGAGAAGTTGTCACCCGAATATTTGAGGAACACTTGCGCAAGTTTCAGGAAGCGTGTGAAGGCAGTTATTGAGAAAGAAGGAGGACACATAGAATAAAAACATTTTCTATTATGTCAATTTTCTTGTTCTTCTTCCAAAGGAGATTTCAAAAATAGTTGGAGTGTCCATAAAGACTGTTTATAATGGAAAGAAGAGAATGACTATGAGCAAAACTTACGAGAAAGTCTGGAAGTGGAGGAAGCAACAAAAAACGTACCAAAGCTTTTATTAAAGCTCTCAAATCCAAAATCCTAAAGGATCCAACCAAATCCATGAGAAAAATGGCAATTGAACTTGAGGTAGACAACAAGACCGTTAGAAATGCAGTAAAATATGATTTGAAGTTAAAATCTTACACAAGAACACCAAAACACTTGTTGACAACAGCAACAAATCCAACTTTGGCAATTTTTGGGAATCATGTTTATGGCCGCCTTCTAGCCCAGATCTAAACCCTCTGGATTCTGCTGTTTGGGGCGTTTTAGAACATGCTACCAATAGAACATCACACAGCAACGTTAACTTTCTTAAAGATACTATTAAAGAAGAATGGGAGAAGTTGTCACCTGAATATTTGAGGAACACTTGCGCAAGTTTCAGGAAGCGTGTGAAGGCAGTTATTGAGAAAGAAGGAGGACACATAGAATAAAAACATTTTCTATTATGTCAATTTTCTTGTGGCAAATAAATTCTCATGACTTTCAATAAACTAATTGGTCATACACTGTCTTTCAATCCCTGCCTCAAAATATTGTAAATTTTGCTTCCCCACCCTGTATGTATGTATGTATTTTGTTTGTTTATTTATTTATTTTCACATCATAAAACAGCAAGAGAAAATAAAAATAAAAAAACAACATTCAAACAAGTAAACGTCATTGTGCAGGAGAGGATAGAAGCCAAAAAAAGGCTTATATGAATACCTCCCCGGAAATAAACAATACACAGGGAAAAAAAAAAAGAGAAAAAAAGACTTAAATATACAATATAATTGAAATAATAAACTAAAATAAAAACAATAAAAATACAACTCATCAAATATAAATCAAATGATATACAGCCTTATATTTTTTCATGAATTAGAGTCCTTTTTAGATGCTTTTTAACCCTTTCATGCATGGATTATAAGAGGCTGAATCAAGATTTTTTTCCCTGTGTTTTTATTCCTCTAGGCTTTAAAAAAAAAAAAAAAAAAGCGATTACATTTTTTTTTAACCCTTTCATGCATAGTGGTCACTACAGTGGACAGTTCTTCTCCAGCTGTTCTCTTGTATATTCATGGGTTTTGTTGTTTTAGTTCCATATCAGCCAACACAGTGGACACTAATGCATCACCCCATACACTGACATTCAGACCATTACTGAAACTGGATAAACCTGATCTCCACTAACATGTTTCAGCGTTAATCAATTGTTATTTGTTAGAATTTTTTTTTTTTTTTTTCATATGATCTTCATGAGAATAGTAATAACTAGCATTAGAATAGGTTAAAATGTGAGAAAACATCAGATTTTATTTTATTTCATTGTTGGTTTTAAACATGTATCTTTATTTCAAAAGTTAAATGCATGGACATTTTTGTAACTCTATGAAAAAAACAAACTTGATCACACTGTTTTTTTTCATGCCTATGGAGGAATAAAAACACTCAAGAAAAAAATCTTAACTAAGATTCTCATAATTAATGCATGAAAGGTTAATGAACCTATTTTTCATGGAGCTGTAAAAATATCCACTCAGCCGGACACCATGCATTTAATTTTTGAAGCAAAAGAAACATATTTACTGATATACTGTGCAAACTATGAAATAAAAACATTTTTAATGCAGCTAATCTGATGTTTTATCACATTTTAACATATGCTAGTACTAGTCTTTACTCACTTCAACTTAATTTGATTCTGATTTGAATTGATAAAGCACTTTGTGACTCTGTCTGTGAAAAGTGCTCTATAAATAAAATTTACTTTACTTTACTTTACTTCATGGAGATAATATACAAAAAAAAAAAAAACTTTTTGTTTAAAAAAAGAATGTTAATTACAGTCTAATAACAACAACAAGCAATCGATTTACACTCAAACATGTTAGTGCAGATCAGGTTTATGAAGAACAGCAAAGTTACAGTAATGGTCTGAACTGCAGTGTATGGTTGATATGAAACTAAAACAACAAAATCCATGAATATACAAGAGAACAGCTGTAGAATCGCTGTCCACTGCAGTGACCACTATGCATGAAAGGGTTAAAATAACGATAAAGAAGATGTTGATTGAAGTTCAGGTCGTAGATTATTCTAAAGATGTGGTCCACAATATTTTAGAGCTCAGGTGTCAAACATGCGGCCCAGGGGCCAAATTTGACCCGCTAAAGGGTCCAATCTGGCCCATAGGATGAATTTGTGAAATGCAAAAATTACACTGAAGATATTAATCAATTGTGTAAAAATCATGTTATTTCAGGTTCCATACAGACACATATAAACCAGTTAGATCTCATTTGGGTCAGACCAGAAAAATACTGTCATAATAACCTATAAATAATGACAAGTGCAGATTTTATCTTTGTTTTAGTGTAAAAAAATAAAATAAAATAAATAAATAAAATTACATGAAAATGTTTACATTAACAAACTATCCTTTTACGAAAAAATGCGAATAACCTGAAGAAATATGAACAGCGTGAAATGTCTTGAGAAAAATAAATGCAATTTTATCAATACTATACCTGTTACTAAATGTTTTGTGTATTTGTAATTGTAATGTAAGTTATAATACCCATGTTTAAATGATAAACTGATAAACCGAGGCAGAATATTGTTAAAACTGCACTTGTTTTTCTTAAGACATTTCAAGTTGTTCATGTTATTCAGATTTTTAAAGAAACGATGTATCATAATGTAATTTTACTTTTTTCGCTGGTATTATTTTACCGGTCTGGCCCTTTTGAGATCATATTGGGGTGAATGTGGCCCCTGAACTAAAATGAATTTGACGCCCCTGTTTTCGAGAACACCGATTTGACAGAAGTTCGGCGGTACAGAAGATAAAATTTGCTTGAATATCGTGTAGGATAATTGTAAATAACAGAAGACAACATAAAGACGTTCTGGCTCCGGCCACATCAAAAAAAAAAAAAAAAAAAAAAAAAACTGACGGCTGCTTTCACTTATCGTCTCATAAATTTAATTCAGTCTAGGTGTGGAGTTCTTTGGGGTTGTTGATTTAGAAACCAATCTCTCTGTGTCACTGTTGATCTTCTTCTCTTTTCTGCTGGTAATATTGAGACAGCTGCACGTATTTAAAGTACTAGCATGCGTGTCATCCTTCGGTGTATTTTCCGTCCAATTATCATCTAATTAATTGTAATTGTGTTTGTTTTTGCTGTACGCTCTTTTATAAGACGCCATTAAAGGGACATCAATTAATATTTGACATGACTCTCTACTCGAAGCAGAAATTAGACACAGCGGTGAAATCGATATAACTGATCTCCTCTTCATACTGTCGCGTGTCCTCTATTACTAAGTCAAGGAAAATGCACTGAAGTTTGTCAGGACACTGTGGGTTTTAAATAGAGATTTGAAAGCACCAGTGAATAAACATGTCAAGGTTGTACAGCGATGTTTATTTGGCCTATTTTATTATTTATGCTACGTGATGCATTTTGGTAGTTTTGCTGCGGTAGAATCTGTCAAGTTTTATATTCATCTGTCTCATATCAAGTTGGATGATCATAAAGAATTTCTCTCTGGGGCAGATTTGTGCTCAGATAGTTTGTATTCCACTAAATCTGCTCTGTCTCACACTGTTATGAGATGTTTTTCTTCGTAACCAGACTGTGGACAGTTACACATAATATTAGAAAATCTTTGACAATACAAGTATAAAACTACACAGTTAAAAACAGAGTGTCAGTTTTAACTATTAGAGCACAGGTGTCAAACATGCGGCCCGGGGACCAAATCCGGCCCGCCAAAGGGTCCAGTCCGGCCCTTAGGATGAATGTGTGAAATGCAAAAATTACACTAAGATATTAACAATCCTTTTAGTTCAGGTTCCACATTCAGACCAATTCAATCTCAAGTGGGCAGGACCAGTCAAATACTATCATAATAACATATAAATAATGACAACTCCAAATTTTTCTCTTTGTAAATGTAAATATTTTCATGTATTTACACTAAAACAATGTATAATTTCGCAAAAAATGTGAATAACCTGAACAAATATGAACAGCCTAAAATGTCTTACGAGAAGTAAGTACAATTTTAACAATATTCTGTTTGTTCCTAAACGTTTTGTGCATTTGTAGATCCACTGTGATCTGTAAGTTCTAATGTACATGTGTAAATGATAAACTGAAGCAGAATATTGTTAAAATTACACATATTTTTTTCGGTTTGTTCATGTTATTCACATCTTTTGAAAAGAGACTTTGCAGATGTAAACCTTTTCATAATGTAAATTTACTTTTTTCGTTCTAAAACTGAGAGAAAAGTTTGGAGTTGACATTATTTATATATTATTATGTTATTATTTCACTAGTTCGGCCCACGGCAGATCAAATTTAGCTGAATGTGGCCCCTGAACTAAAATGAGTTTGACACCCCTGTCTTAGAGAATTGAATTTAAGGCAAGACAGATTTATTTGTATAGCACAATTCATACACAGGGCAATTCAAAGTGCTTTACAAAAACGGAAAAGAGACAGATTAAAAACACACAGTTACAATTAAAATATAATCAATAAAACATAAATAACACTGGGTTACAAAAAAATGTTTTTTGCAAGTTGTCTAGGTTTTTTCAACTGAATTAGGACCATTTTGCACCGCTAAATCCAAAAATTACATCTGTTTTTCTCAATCAGGTCAGGTTTTTTGCTAATTTGATTTTGAAAAATTTGATCTTCTCACAAAATTGATTACATTTTTGTGACTTTATCAGTTGATTTTTTATATAGTTCTCACCCAAAATAGGTTTTAAGAGAAAAAAAAATCATTTTCTAACAGGATTCCTGTTAGGTACAATGGTGTATTCACCGCAGACGTAGCAGAATACATCAGGCTTATTTTTGCAAGATCTTCTAGTCGAAGCCATTTCATTCACCTGTAATATTAAAAAAAACATTAATCATAAATTGACAAAAGTAAAATCTTCAGAACTCATTTATTGCAAGAAATATGAAAGAATTTTGTATCATATGATGTGAAAATGCCCGTAAATGTAAGCAAAAATGTTAAAAAGCCAATATGTAGCATAGTTCAGAAAGCTGACCTGATTGAGCAAAATTAATGTGATTTTTGGATTCAGCACAGCAAAATGATCCTAAATCAGCTCAAAAAACTTAAACAATAAATTTGTTGTTGACCAGTGTAATAATCAGTTAAAACAAAGTAGGGCGACACGGTGGTGCTGTGGTTAGCACTCGTGCCTCACAGCAAGAAGGTCCTGGGTTCGATTCCAACACCAGTCGACGGGGTTGGGACCTTTCTGTGTGGAGTTTGCATGTTCTCCCCGTGTCTGCGTGGGTTCTCTCCGGGTACTCCAGCTTCCTCCCACCATCCAAAGACATGCACTAATAGGTTAATTGGTTAATCTAAATTACCCATAGGTGTGAATGTGAGTGATTGTTTGTCTCTGTATGTTCAGCCCTGTGATGAACTGGAGACTTGTCCAGGGTGTACCCCGCTTTCGCCCCTATGTAGCTGGGATAGGCTCCAAGCGACCCTCGTGACCCTAGTGAGGATAAAGCGGGTTCAGAAAATGAATGAATGAATAAAACAAAGTAAAAGGTCAGAGTGCAGATAGAACCCTTTCAGTTGTTCTGTGCACAGTTGAACAGAGCTGTTTTCAGCCTGGACTTACACATTGTCACAGTAGAGGTCTGTCTGATGTCATCAGGAAGATTGTTTCAGAGTTTAGCTGCATAGAACTGAAACGCATCTTCACCCTGTTTAGTCCTGACTCTGGATACCGGCAGGAGACCAGTCCCTGAGGTTCTCAGGGTCTGAGATGGTTCATATGGGACCAACATGTCACAGATGTACTTAGGTGCTAGACCATGGACAGACTTATAGATCAGCAGAGCTGTTTTAAAGTCTATTCTCTGAGCCACAGGAAGCCAGCGCAGAGACCTGAGCGCAAGACTGATATGGTCGTACTTCCTGGTTTTAGTCAGGACCTGAGCAGCAGCGTTCCGGATGGACTGCAGCTGTTTTACAGCTGGTTTAGAGAGTCCAGTGAGAAGGCCGTTACAGTAGTCTAACCTGCAAGAGATAAATGCATGGATAAGTCTCTCTAAGTATTTTGAATTTAACTATGTTTCAGATAACTTTTCTTTTTTTTTAAAGTGTTTTATTACATATCGAGTCATCCAGAAAAGCATAATACAGTCATTGTTTGTTTTTGGGGGTTTTTTAAACCCAAACCCATGAACATTCCCACCCTGTTGCATCATAGAAAAGATGATAATTAACAATAATAATAAATAAATAAACTAGAAAAGCACTCGGAGAGCGCAGACCTCTGCCAAGGCAGATCAGACAAAACTCAAACAAAGAAAAAAATTTAAGTTGTTAATTCTAGATTTTTTTTTGGCTTAATTAAAGATTTTTTTTTTTTTTTGCTTAATTCAAGATTTTTTTTTACTTAATTGAAGATTTTTTTGGCTCGTTTGCTCCAAGTTCAGACCGTCATATCTCCGCTTGTATTTACTCTATCAACATCAAATGAAAAGTGGGAGAGTGTTTCAAGTCTGTGCTTTTGAATGCAGTCGTCTCCAGTGGTCTACGTGACTGACTTGTGATGCTACGACGTGTTGAAAATGTCATGTGATTCAGTCGCCATAGCCGTGACCGTGGACTCCTAACGGTTAATGAAATGAAATATCACGATATATTGCAGAACCGATATTTTCTTACACCCTTATTCGGTTCTAGGTTTAGCAACAATATGTGCCTTCCTCAGTGCTAAAGGCAGTGACAATGCATTATTGCAGTATTAGGGGTTAAGAACTCCCACAATTCTATTTTACTTTGGTAACATTGCCGTCGTATTTCTTTTGTTATTGCTTTTAATGAAAGAAACGTACCTGCAGAAATCACTTTTTTTTTTTTTTTTTTCAATGTGCTGTTTCAAAAATAGGCTGTGTAGTTGACCTTTAAGCTTTAAAAGGGTTAATGTTGTAGGGTTCAGAATTTTCTTCACTGGAGCTAAATTTGTCCCTCCACATGTCGTCCACCTATCGACGTTCAGTAAACTAATGAGATATTTTGTTCACACCTTTTACCAATGCTTGTCATGCTTGGATTATTTTCAGAGAAGAAGTTTTTCTGTCGGGCCGCTGTTGTCAAGAATGCACGAGGCTTCACAGTTTAGATTACCACATGTCTAAAAGGGGAAACACTTGAATCCTGGGAAGCGTGTAAAAAAAAAAGTTGGAGGTAGCTGTCGCTTAACAACAAGTGTTGTACGCTAAATGATAAAAGAGAGGGTGGGGGATGGTAAAAACGGGTTGCAGAAACAAAACAGAAAGGTAGTTTTGAAATTCTTAACGCTGAGGTATTTGTAGTCAAGGAATGATTTTCCTCCTGAAATGGTTCCCTCTACAGTATGTTTTTGTATCTGTCTGAAGCTCCAGATACAAATTGAGAACGGATCCTTTGAATCCGGGTGATACTGTAATTCTCAACGATCCAATTTCTCCCTCGTGACAAAGAGGAATGCTGAATAGCAGAAAGGGCAGGAGGAAAAAGGACCCAAACACACTTGCCATTTCTCCCATATGCCCTCATTTTTTTGTGATACTCAGCTTATGTCCACTTCCCACAAGTGTAATCCTCTTTGCTGCATAATGTTCCTCTTTACTTTCCAGGAATGTGGTATGGTCAGAGGTGTTCTAATCCATTGGTTGGTGCTTTTCATTCTCACTATGTCTCCCTTTCTGTCTCTCTCTGTCTCTGTTACTCCATTCTCAACCCTTTACCTCTTTATCTCAATCAATCCCTCGGATACCTCCTTCATCCCACTCCCCCCCAATCCCCTCTAACCCATTTTCTTTTACCTAAAGAAGAAGATCTGGACTATTTAACCCCACCAGTGTGGGCCAGTCACCTTCCTCTGTTTCTCCCTGTGGACCGTCCGCCAACGAGAGTAGCAATGGAGGGTGAGATTTGTCGATCAGCCTCCACCCAGCAGCTTCTCTCCTCTCACCTTTAGCAACATGCATGGTGCACTGCGCAGACAGAGGAGAATCTGTGTATTCATTCATTTGTTTTTCAATGTAAAACCAAAAATGAAAAAACAAACAAAAAAAAAAAAAAACACTTGTTTTTTTGTTTTTCATTTTCAAAACCAGAACGAAAAACGGATAATGAAGAACAGATTGGTTTGTTTTTCCATTTCCTGATTTTGTGCTCAAATGAAAAATGGAAAAAACGGATAACGACCGTTTCATTCGATTTTGCTATTTTCAATATAGTTAAGTTGTCTGACCCGGAAGTAGTCGTCACTAGTGAAAAAATAAGCAAACGGAATCATGGACGAACTTGAGGAATATTTTACTATAGTTAAGCAGCTGTTTGATACATACGGAAGCGTATTGCATTCATACAAAAGTTTAATTTGGCTGGAAATTTGGCCGAATTTAAATTTTTTCAGAAAACAGTATCTTGTTAATTCGGAAAATTCCATTTGTTTATTTTTTCCCTTGTAATGACTACTTCCGGGTTAGACAACTTAACTGTATTGAAAATAGTAAAATCGGATGAAACGGTTGTTATCTGTTTTTTCCATTTTTCATTTGAGCACAAAATCAGGAACTAGAAAAACGAACTGTTATCCGTTTTTCATTCTGGTTTTGAAAATGAAAAACAAACAAACAAACAAAAAAAAGAGTCTTTTTGTTTTTTGATTTTTGGTTTTAAATTGAAAAACGAATGAACGAATGATACATGGATTGAGGAGGAGTGAATGCCACTCTCAAGTATTTTCTGTCCTCTCATGGCAGAAGAAGCACCACCCAAAAGCAGCTTTTTTAGCAGAAATGCCAGCATGAATGCCAAGCATGTCACAGTCTTTACCACACTACATTAGGCTCTCTTTTGCTCAGTGTCCTCCCTCAGAAACTCTCCGAACTGAAGCATCATTATGTACTTTTTTATTTTGCTCTGTTCTTTTATTTTCCCTTCACTTTTTCAGCAACTGGACCAAAAATGTTCTCCTTCTTCTGAAAACCATCATTGACATGGACACAGCACTCGTCGTGTCTCCAACTGTCCAAGAACAAAAAAAGGCCCGGGGTTCTAACCAATGTTATCTTCTGTAGAGAAAAACATATCCCCGAGAAACAGCCTCCTGCTAATCTCTCTGTCAGTGATAGAGGCGTGTCGGGAATGTAGCATAGCATACCTCGGTGGAGCTGACCCAATAAATCACTCCACTTTGCATCACTTCAGAAGTGTCTTAGCAGTTCATTGAACACAGTTCACAGTGAACAGCCCAGAGGGGCTCTTCACCTCTGCTATCGCACAGACTTCTGCAATCTCGGGGCTGTGTCAAACTGTCATTTGGTGGTCATATCTGTCTGTTATCGCTCTCCGTCCCACTGTGCCCTCTCTCAGTCTTGTCTTTTGTGTCCTCTCTAAGGCTTCTGTCTGTTTTTTTTTCCACATGGACGAGGCCCTGGCTGTGTCTTCAATCTGGCATGTGCTGATGCTCATAGAGCTGCCTCAGTCTGAGAATGTGACCATTTCAATCATCCTAATTTACATTTTTAAGCTGTTTTTCAGTGCAACGGGCAAGTGGAGACCTGTTTCTCAGCCACGCTGCCAATGGACAGTGTTGCTATGGTTTTCAGTATTGGTAGTAATGAGAATGCCAGTTATTTACTGTGAAATCCAGAGGGGAAAACAGGGTTGACACTGCTAATTAAAATGTGAAGAGCCATGAGTGTGCATGCATATGTGTGCGAGTGTGTGTGTGAGTGTGTATTTTGGGAGAAGAAAACAATTGAGGTGAAATTTCGATCATGAAAATGAATAGAGTTAAGCACTCTGTCTGAGCAAACAGCAAAAAAATATATATATATATTTTGACTTAATCAGCTAAAGCAGGGGTGTCAAACTCATTTTCTTCCGGGGACCACATTCAGCCCAATTTGATCTCAAGTGGGCCGGACCAGTAAAATAATAGCATGATAGCCAGTAAATAATGACAACTTCAATTTGTTTTAGTGCAAAAAAATGACATTCAATTATGCCAATATTTATGTTTACAAACTAGCCAAACAAAAAGGTTGTGAATAACCTGAAAAAAAAAAGTACAATCTTATCAATATTTTTGCCTCAACTTATCATTTAAACATATGCATTACAGATATTTACCCAAGAATAACTGTCTGAGCTATTGTATATCCTATAATGACATCATCTAAACGGTTTGTTTTTTTGTTTGTTGTGGAGCTGTTTTTTCTTCTTTTTTTTTTTCTGTTGTTGATATTATTATTGTAATTGTTTTGTATTGTGTGCTGTTGCTGATTTTTGGTTTTATGTTGTTGTGTTGAGTGTATGTACATCCTGTTTGTTGAGTGAGTTGTGGGAAATTGTTGGTGCTTTGTTTTTGCGTTGTTGATGACCCCAGGAAGAGTAGCTGCTGGGGTATGCAGCAGCTAATGGGGATCAAACTAATAAACTAAACTAAACTAAATTACAGATCAGATCTACAAAGGCACAAAACATTTAGTAACAGGCAGAAAATTGTTAAAATTGCACTTCATTTTCTTTCGAAATTTCAGGTTGTTCATATTTGTTCAGGTTATTCACATTTTATTGTTAGTTAGGATAGTTTGTAAATGTAAACATTTTCATAATTTAATGTTTTTTGCACTAAATCAAAGAGAAAAAAATGGTGTTGTCATTATTTATAGGTTATTATGATATTATTTTTGAGTTTGATGCCCTAACTTGCACCTTGTAAATTCACCCCACGGGCCGGATTGGACCCTTTGGCGGGCCAGTTTTGGCCCCCAGGCCGCATGTTTGACACATGTGAGCTAAAAGATATTAAAATGTGTGAATACCAGGTTTCTAACACTGGTCTACATTTTTTTAGAAATGATTTGCTTCAGACATTAAATGTGCTAAATGTTACGCATTTTAATAAGATTAATTTGAAAATAAATGACTAAAGTGCCCGTTTGCTGATGTTTTCAAGGTTTATGATTAAGTGTTATTACACATATATATAGGTTTATGTACATTTGTATAATAGTTTTATAAATCTTCCACTAAACAGAACCTGTAAAGTGAATGTATTCTAATGTGCAGACAGTGTTTTGAAGTAGATCTTGTAGCTCTGAGACAAATATTCCTTTTGAGTCAAACCCATTCTCTCGTTAATTCTTGAATTTCACATTTTGACCCAAGGCTGTATCTTGGAAAGTTCAGCCAACCAGCATTTTTGACTTTATTTTTGTTTATTTTTCTTTCTTTATTTTTTTTTCTTTATCACTTTTATTCTGGAAGCATTTTCCTTGCAGACCAGTGTAACCTGAAAAAAAAACAGTACACTCTTATCAATATTTTGCCTCAACTTATCATTTAAACATATGCATTACAGATCAGACCTACAAAGGCACAAAACATTTAGTAACAGGCAGAAAATTGTTAAAATTGCACTTCATTTTCTTTCGAAATTTCAGGTTGTTCATATTTGTTCAGGTTATTCACATTTTATTGTTAGTTAGGATAGTTTGTAAATGTAAACATTTTCATAATTTAATGTTTTTTTGCACTAAATCAAAGAGAAAAAAATGGTGTTGTCATTATTTATTGGTTATTATGATATTATTTTTGAGTTTGATGCCCTAACTTGCACCTTGTAAATTCATCCCGTGGGCCGGATTGGACCCTTTGGCGGGCCAGTTTTGGCCCCCTGGCCGCATGTTTGACACATGTGAGCTAAAAGATATTAAAATGTGTGAATACCAGGTTTCTAACACTGGTCTACATTTTTTTTAGAAATGATTTGCTTCAGACATTAAATGTGCTAAATGTTACGCATTTTAATAAGATTAATTTGAAAATAAATGACTAAAGTGCCCGTTTGCTGATGTTTTCAAGGTTTATGATTAAGTGTTATTACACATATATATTGGTTTATGTACATTTGTATAATAGTTTTATAAATCTTCCACTAAATAGAACCTGTAAAGTGAATGTATTCTAATGTGCAGACAGTGTTTTGAAGTAGATCTTGTAGTTCTGAGACAAATATTCCTTTTGAGTCAAACCCATTCTCTGGTTAATTCTTGAATTTCACATTTTGACCCAAGGCTGTATCTTGGAAAGTTCAGCCAACCAGCATTTTTGACTTTATTTTTCTTTATTTTTCTTTTTTTTTTTGTTTATCACTTTTATTCTGGAAGCATTTTCCTTGCAGACCAGTGTAACCTGAAAAAAAAAACAGTACACTCTTATCAATATTTTGCCTCAACTTATCATTTAAACATATGCATTACAGATCAGACCTACAAAGGCACAAAACATTTAGTAACAGGCAGAAAATTGTTAAAATTGCACTTCATTTTCTTTAGAAATTTCAGGTTGTTCATATTTGTTCAGGTTATTCACATTTTATTGTTAGTTAGGATAGTTTGTAAGTGTAAACATTTTCATAATTTAATGTTTTTTGCACTAAATCAAAGAGAAAAAAATGGTGTTGTCATTATTTATAGGTTATTATGATATTATTTTTGAGTTTGATGCCCTAACTTGCACCTTGTAAATTCATCCCGCGGGCCGGATTGGACCCTTTGGCGGGCCGGTTTTGGCCCCCAGGCCGCATGTTTGGCACATGTGAGCTAAAAGATACTAAAATGCGTGAATACCAGTTTTCTATTCTATAATTGTGAGCAACCATTAAATGCACAGTCTAATTACCTGCATGTTTTCTGATATATATATATATATATATATATATATATATATATATATATATATATATATATATATATATATATATATATATATATATATGTGTGTATTTGTATATAATATAACCAGTTTGGAAGGTTTCTGGTTGGTGGTCTACAAGTGAAATGGTGCAGCTTTGAGGCAGATTGGTAGTGTGTTGCATCAACAGCCAGGTGGTCAGTTCAGATTCCAGTGGCATCCACAGATCATTCAGTTAGCATAGCCTTAGTAGGCCAGCAGCTGCCATTAATAGAAGACGGGTTGGGGGATATACAAAGCAGGCATCTGCTCTGTCATCCATCCATATTAATCAATAGTATTTGATGAATGTGGGAGGCACTCAAGGAATGTTTACTGCACATGTCCATACAGCTAAAAATGGTACCGTTTACACTGTGGTTGGCCAAGATGAAAATAAACTCCCATGTGTTGTACAGTGAGATGAAATCTATTTGTGTTGGTTATACTGTATCCCAGGAACATGGAGAGATATTCATAGTTAATGTTATTTAGATATTTGGGACATCATTTCAATGATATGGATTCCTGAGTGGTTACAAAATTAATTTTCTCTTCTGGTCTGGTTTTTCTCAGTGGATGCAACGATTTGATATAGACATGAAAAACAGTTTTTGGTAATTTGCAGGGAAAAAAATCAGAGTGAGTCTGGCCAAGTCAGACAATGAGTCCCAGCAGACTTCAGTTGACATGCAAAACAAATAAAGAATCTTTAAACCCTGCCTACGTACTTTTTTTTTTTTTTTTTTTTTTTTGGTATAAATTACTCTGCAAACAACAAAATAATTAGTACTTATAGTAATGATACAGAGATTAAAATATTTCATTCGGTTTCATTCATTAATAACTTAATAATCTGAGCCTTTAATGAACACATATTTTAAGCAACTGTTAAAATGAAACTTGCTGACATATATTTTTCATATCAACTGCATTATAAGCAGTAAGATTTCAATTCTCAGAAATCTCATCCTCTGGAATGAATTATTTTGTGGTCAGTTACTATCTTATTCACATATGAATAAGAAGTATTTAGATGAAATAGTGATTTTAAATTTGCTAATATTAAAATATGCCTTTTTAACTAAGTGATTTTTTTTTTTTTTTTTAAAGAAAGTCTTGGAAGGCTTATATTTAAACCATTACATTTCTGAAAAGACTGACCTAGTTTGTCTGAATTGGCCTTAACACCCTGTTTTTCCAGAGTTCAGTGCTGCTCCAAAAGTATGGTGACACTCTGTTCTTCATGAGAAAACTAAATCTTAAAAATTGCTTTAGGACGAAAAAGAGGTTTAAAGGAAACTGAAATGAAAAATCATCCGCTTTGTGTTGCAACAGCGTAACTGCAGGCTACTCTATAATCCTTTTTTTTTCTTTCTAAAAGTGTGAGAGCTAAAAGAATGAAAAATCTACTTTAAATTGTACTGTGTTAAGTGTTCTCAAATAGAGCACACAATACAGTACACAACAAAGATTTCAATTACGGTAATGAGAGTAATTAGTCATGTCCTGCCAAAAATAATGGCTTCATAATCAATTTTGTGTTTAACACTTGGCACTGATGGTGAATGAAAGCATTTTTTTTTTTGTTCCCCAGAGGACACTCTGACTTTGGCAGGTTAGGTATAAGTGGAATTAATAACATTAAATATGTGGCTTTTCCATTTAGATGTGTCAAAAACACGTGGAGACACACATGCGTGGACGGTCCATTAGTGGTTTCAGCTCATTGCTGGGGTCTGTTAACATCCATATTAGACCAGTCAAGAATGGAGCTGCAGTATTTATGGACAGAAAGCAGCATGCTCCTTGTAAAATAACAGATACTTTCCTTTTTTTTTTTTTAACACATATCTTTATTAAGGTTTTAACATGACATATATTTTCTGACATGAATTGATAGTATTGTGTGGGTCTCTGTTGAACATAAATGCCCAGAACCCCAGAACAGCTGTGAAAGTAAATAGCATAACAAAACTAGAAGCACTCGGAGAGCGCAGACCTCCGCCAAGGTAAATCAGTGCCCCGGATTTGGATGACAATTTCAGGAAATGTTGATACTGGCACAAGGAACAAATGATTCAATTTTGGTGGTGATCGGAGGGGGGCACGGGGGCCCACTGATCTGCCTTGGCGGAGGTCTGCGCTGTCTTTTGTAGAAAAGCACTCATTGAGCGCAGACCTCCGCCAAGGCAGATCAGTGGGCCCACATTTGATTTGCCTTGGTCAGGATATGTACAGTCAGTCCGGCTTGGATTTACAATGCTGACAATTAATACTGAACAAACAAGAACTCGAACTATGAATTATGAAAGAGCTGCAGCACCTGAAACTGACCACAATGAACATTTGACAGATAAACAGTACCACAGTGCTTCAGTTTCAGCTTCACAGTTTGTCGTGTCTTTTATGGATTGGGATCATCTCTCTCAACTCGCCATATATTTTTTATTAGTAAGTTTTTATTTTTTATTTTTATCAATTACTAGACATTTCAGGCGACCCCATTTGAGTTCTAGGCGACCCCATGTGGGGTGCTGACCCCAGGGTTGAAAAACACTGACTTAAAGAGAGTACCTTCAAGTTTTCTTCCTGTTTGTCATCTTCAAATGATGTGTGTTGGTTTGATTTTGTTGCAAAAATGCCACTTTGAAAATGGACTGAAAAATGGAACGTTTAGATTGCAGAGTTTCATTTGGACATAGAAGTATGATATTTACCTTCGAGTCTTATTTGGTTTCATGTAGGACTTTGACACAAAGGGCTGAATTATGCCACAAAGGAGTAAGAAGTAGCAGCCCACTCTAATGCTATCAGTTACATCAGTGCTTTTCCCATTGTTGTAATAAACTGCAAAAAGTTGTTTTGACACAATTTGTTTTCTCCAGCCTGGGTGCTATTCAAGCTATTGTTGCATTTTTCATTGTTGATATGTTTGTTCACTGGTGTAAAGGGGCCTAAAAATCAAGAAGCTCAGATAAGGAAAAACAGCTCTTCTATCATTTCCCTCAGTGTTTCTATGGTTGCCATGGTCCCACAGCTCGCTACGATGGAAAGTTAAAAAAGCCCAACATCATCATTAACTGAGACGACAGCAGCAAATAGTTGTGAAGCTATGAAAGTGGCTTTGTGTTTCCTTCCCGCCGCTGCCACTGCTGACCTCGGTGGCACTGCTGGTGGCGTGTTTACATTAAAAACAACAAATGTCGTGTCTGAAAGTAATGCCCCAGAGGCAGAACAACAGACTGCAAAGACTATTAATAGCATTAGTTACCCCTTTTGTTGCTTATTGGGAGTGAGATGTCACCTAAACTGAAGTATTAGTTGGCAGGAATTCTGTTTTCTCTGACACTTTATACCATGTTACTTGATATTAACCCTTAAAGACCCAAACAGCCACACAACCAAAACCATCTACAGATGTAAAAAGGTTTAACAACTTCTGAACCACTAATCCTATCAACACATGTGAATAATTGGTGTAAAATGCAGTTTGTCATCTTTTCATGGTTATCAGATATGACCGATCTGGACATTCAGAGGCTCTGTAGTTACCATGGAAACACTGTCATCTTCTACAATACAAAAAGTTCCAGTCCGGCCCGCAGGATGACTTTGCAAAGTGCAGAAGATATTAACAATCAAGGGCACTGAACTTGAAAATAACAGCATAATAACCTACAAATAATGACTCCAAATGTTCTTCTTGGTTTAATGGGATAAAAATAATATAACATTATGCCTATAAATAATGGCAACTCCAATTTCTTCTCTTGGATTTATTGCAAAGATCATTAAACTCTGATATCCTTTAATAATAAAACGTAAATAACCTGAGCAAATATGAAGAACCTGAAATATCTAAAGAAAAATAAGTGTAATTTTAATAATATTCTGCTTGTTTTGTGTCTTGGTAGATCTGATCTGTAATGCACATGTATAAATCATAAGTTGAGGCATAATATTGATCCAATTTTTACCTCCACCAAGGAGGTTATGTTTTTGCCGGCGTTGGTTTGTCTGTCTGTCTGTCTGTCTGTCCGCGTGCAAGATAACTCAAAAAGTTATGGACAGATTTGGATGAAAATTTCAGGAAATGTTGACACTGGCACAAGTAACAAATGATTAAATTTTGGTGGGGGGGGCACTGATGTGCCTTGGCGGAGGTCTGCGCTCTCCGAGTGCTTTTCTAGTTCTTATTATTTCTTCTTATTTTTCTTCAGAAATTTCAGTTTTTTCAGGTTATTCACATTTTTTTGTTAGGATAGTTTGGAAAATGTAAATGATTTCAGAATTTAATGTTATATTTTGCATGTAAAAATTTTGGAGTTGTCATTATTTATAGGCTATTATGCTATTATTTGACTGGTCAGACCCACTGGAGGTCAAATTGGGTTGAATGTGGCCCCTGAAAGAAAATGAGTTTGACCCCCCTGATCTACAACATTGATTCACCAGTACAACCCATGGAGTTGGATCAATGACAGTGGATGGACACACTTGGTTTATGTTCAGTTAATGAAATATTTTGCTGAAAAAGCCACTTTTCCTTCAGTTTTCTCTGTTTCTGATATAACAACCATCAACTTTAATTTAATCTTTTATGAACATCTACTTGATCAGTGAATTAAATATAGGGAAATACCTGATGCTCACTGAAAAAACACAAAATACAGAGGGTTATGTCATAATAAATTGTGATAAATCACTGAAGAAAAGTTAAATATAGAGAAAAATATTTTTGGACCTGACACAAAAGTAACACTGGGTCTTCATGGGTTAATATAATGTTTTTCAGCCTTAGGGTCGGGACCCCACATGGGGTCGCCTGGAATTCAAATGGGGTCGCTTGAAATTTCTAGTAATTGATTGAGAAAACTGGAGAAAAGGCCTATGTAAAGATATGCTTTTAGGTCAAATATTTGAGTATATTTTTAATTTATTACAATTTTGATTTTATATACTTAATATTTGGAACCAATATTCACTTTTAAAGTCTTTGAAAAGGTTCATTAAGCATCTTTGTGTCATTTATGCAATAAATTATATACATTTTTCAAATTGGATTTTATATTTTGTGTGTGTTTTTTGGCTTTTTGTGTTGATATCGTAGTTAAAGTGAAAAAAAATAATAGGCAGATGAGATAGATGAAGTTGTGCTGAAAAAGAAGATACTAAACATGGGTATTGTAAACATTTATTTATATAGTATATAAAGACAAAATCAAAAGAACTCAAAAACAGCCAAAATAGGCTCAGACCACTAAAAGTTAAGATGCTGCAGTGCTTTCGTAATTCACATTCTGAGTGACTGTTTGTTCAGTATTAATTGTCAGCCTTGTAAATACAAGCTGGACTGACTGTGCATATCCTGACCAAGGAAAATTTAATTAATTTCAGCAAAAAAATGTCTCTGTTTTGAATGTCTGGGGTCGCCAGAAATGTGTGATGCTAAAATGGGGTCATGAGTCAAAAAAGGTTGGGAACCACTGGGTTAATATATATTATTACAAATTATTATGTTTCATTATTTTACATTATGTTTTGAACTTCATTAAAATATTGCAATTATATGTGCTTTCTTATGAATGTTTTAAAAAGCCCTGACAACATATAGTATTAATTTTACATGGGAGATCTGTGAACGGTGCATAATGTTAATATAATATAGTGGATGTAGAGCAGGTTGCTGCAGGGTTGGTAGTTTGATCCTCAGCTCAGTTCAGATTCAGTGTGTTAGATTTAGGGCCTATTGTGGCGAAGATGCAGTGGTGTACGCTATAATATGTATTACTCGTATAATTACCTGACAATGAACCATTTATATCACAGGTGTCAAACATGCGGCCCGGGGGCCAAATCTGGCCCGCCAAAGGTTCCATTCCGGCCCGCGGGATGAAAGTGCAAAAATGACCATAAACAGTCAAGGCTGTCCAAATCATGTTGGTTCAGGTTCCACATACAGACCAATGTGATCTCCAGTAAAAATAACAACACAATAACCCATAAATAATGACAACGACACATTTTCTTTGTGAAAAATTTAAGTGAAAAAATAAGATTACACTGTGGAAATATTTACATTTACAAAACTGTTTTTTCACAAGAAAATGCAAATAAATACATAAATATAAACAAAGATGAACAACCCGAAATGTGCAATTTGAACAATATTCTGCCTGTTACTAAATGTTTTGTGCATTTATGGATCCACTGTGATCTGTAGTTTTGTTAATAATTAGAGATGTAATATTGTAGAAATTGTTCAAATTTTAGTTCCAAACTCCAACATTTTAACAATATTCTGCCTGTTACCAAATGTTTATGTAGCATTGTGTGTAATGCACATGTATAAATAATAAGTCGAGGCATAATATTGTTAAAATTGCACAAATTTTTCAGATGAAATTTCTGTTTTTTCAGGTTATTCACATCTTTTTTTGTAAAATGTAAAAATTTTCAGTATTTAATTGGGGGGTTTTTTGTACTAAAATAAAATGAAAAACATGGATTTGTCATTATTTATAGGTTATTAAGTCATTATTTTACTGGTCTGGCCCTCTTGAGATCAAATTGGGCTAAATATGGCCCCTGAGCCAAAATGAGTTTGACACCCCTGATTTATATCGATAACAGAGGGAGTGTCTCGTCTCCCATAGAGTCTGCCCTGTCCCTTCACACCCTCTTCTTCTTCTTTTCCTTCTTCTCATCCTCCCCTTCCTCCCTCTTCTTCATTTTATTGCCGGCAGCATCTAGTGTTATCACCGCCACCTAATATCTTGAAGGGCAGACAAGAGTTAGAGTAATATCTGCTTACTATAAATAGCCCCAAACAGACACAACAAACAGTGATTCTATGGAATGGCTTTCGTGTTTTTTGGAAAATCAAAAGGGTGGATGAGACAAGGGGTCTTTTAGTTGATTGCAAATATCTTACTAATTACATTTTTAAACACTAAGAGAATTTTGTTGCATAAAGTAGGTAAGCCTTATAAGCGCACTCACGGTTTTTATTAACGTATTAAAAAGGCATTTTTCTCACTTTAAAGACCCAGAGAGTCACAAAGCATCACTAACTGTTATAAAGTGCACAGTTAAGAAGTAGTGAATGCAATAATCTGCGCATTAAGCTCTATAGAGCAACAAACAACAACATTTAATTAAAGGTTAACAGTCGCAAAATGGGTAAGCTTAGTAAATTGTAAAGGTCTTACGAACAATGACACAAAAAAGGTCTTAAGCACCGTAAATTCCGGACTATAGACCGCACCTGAATATAAGCTGCAGACCCTAATTTTAGAAAGAAAATCAATTTTGTACACGTATAAGCCGTGGGTGTCCACCAGTGGCGATTTCTCATAGACTGCAAGAGAAGCCCGGCTTCCCCTATCATTACGAAAATGAAATGGTTGAATATGTTTGGTTGTGTTGACATTTCATTGACTACACATGTGTTAAAACACGTTCATCTCACAGACGAGTTCGTTCAGAATCAGCTTTATCACAAATCATCAGACTCCATGTTGTTCACTTCTCATACATTCCCGTTGCGCTGTTTCCTCATACGATCTACGGTCAATGCATTTCCCCGTTGAAGCCTGGCTTCTATGGGAGTCTATGGGACCGAGTGGAACCTTTTTGTTCATTGCGTCAAAACTGGACGGTAATTGGATAAAGGTTTTCTTTGAGTTCAAATGAAATTCTTCCCTGTATGTAAATGGGTATGATATGTGTGAGCTTGCTGTCATATCTATAGGTTGATTCGTTGTTAATATGATGATTAAAAAACAAAAGACAAAAAACGAGGCAATAAAAGGATAGTAATAAAAGCACATTTTCTCTTTCTTTTTTTTTGTCGGTGGACTTATCGGGGTTTCCTTTGGATTCGTGCCGATATGGGATTGACTTGCTTTTGCGCCAGCTATGGATTCACGGACTTAAAATGACTTGAAAGACACTTGAAAGTGAACAAATTTTTGTTTTTCGTTAGAGTAGGACTTTTAATTTAGTTTTAAAATATAAAGATTAAAAACAAGTAATTACGTCTGTTGTAATATCATTTTCATTTAACATTACGCACGACGTGCATTAATTCTGAGATGCTTTAAATTTATGACGGTCTCTGGAGAGCTTTATTGGGTGTTTTCATTCAGAGTTTTGTTTTGTATATTTGTGAAACAATATTAACATTTGAAGGTTTACTATTTTTCCTTAAAAGTTCTCCTTTTGTGTGTGTTAATATTAACTTTATAAAGGTTAAGTTGTTAATGTTATCCATTCCTGCATACCTGGTAACAATAGACAGATTCTTCCCTGGGGTGTGGCAGGCAATAAGGTAAAGTCATCGTATAAGCCGCGTTGGAGTATAAGCCGCAGTGTTCAAAGCATGGGAAAAAAGTAGCGGCTTATAGTCCGGAACTTATGGTAGTCTGTATATATACGATACTATTAAATCCCCCACTTGAAACAAGAAAAGTAATCCCTAAAATGAGGTTAAAATCTTGTATTTCAAGCGCAAAAATCTTTTTAGGACGACATTCTTGCAACTGACATTCTGAAAACCAGACCAACTTTTAACTCAAAATAACACCATATAGCTCATATTCACTAGTAATGGGAAGTCCGATTCTTTTTACAAACTCGATTTTTTCGGTTCGTTCATCTGTTACGAATCGATTCATTTGATTCACATTTGTTAATTCTTTTTTGTCATGTTTTAAGCCTGTAAATAACAACAAATGGTTAAAATAATGTTAGTTGCTATCATTTCTTAAGCTTCTTAAATTGAGAAGTTGTGCAAGTGGTTTCAGTCTTAAAATAAGGAAAACAATTTTGATCCTTCGCTGGGATAATTTGCAAAATATTGCAATACTTTTTTACTAGTAAAATCCAGCTTAATATTAGCTGTAAAATCTTATTAAGAAAAAGTTAGATATATTTTTTGAAAATAAGAATATTTTTCTTTCTGTTTTTTTTTTTTTTTTTTTTACATTTAGATGATAAATAAGACAAATGTTCTTGAAATAAGGATTTTCTCTCTTTCTTAGAAATCATTTTTGGCAGTGTGACGAATATTCTGCATGTTTTTGGCACTATTTTTACCACTCACGTAGCCTTGAATATTAATAATTCTTACAAACACCTACATAAAAAGCCTTACATTGTTTTTTTCTTTTTTTTCTTAAATAAGTAATTTGACTCCATAAGCTCCCCTGCATTTACAGACTACAACCAATCATCAACAACAGACTCTGTGCTAGAACTCAAATCCCTAAATGGAATGGATACATTAATGTTATTAGTCACAGCTGTGTGTGACTAGTCTCGGTGTCTGCTGTGAGAAAGGTGCAATTATTTGGATTTGCATAAGCACTTGACAGGTGTTCAGCTTAGGTCATTTCCCCTCTCCCAGAAGCCCTCTCTTCTCAAAACTCAGCATCATTTTCTAATAAGATTTTCACAGACTGGATGTAGGCGTGATTTCTCCAGTTTTATATCTACGTAAAAACACTGGAATACTGCGTGTCCAACCAAAAATGCTGACTAGTGGAGCTTCAGCGAGGAGTCACAACACATAATAGCATCTTTTATCACGTGCAGGTAATGGGCAGGTTGACGGTTGACACTGGCTTCCTTTTAAATCATCAAAGAGGGGGGAGACGTGGGCCTGTCAGAACACGGCAGCGCTTGGCTTCCTCGAAGACACCCCCGTCCCATTCTAAACACACACATACATATATTAGCACATGCTCAGACAGAGACACAAACATCTCAAAGCACACGTAAATGGATGGGTAAGGTTTGACCTCTTGGCCTTTGACCTCTGACTAATTTCAGCCCTGTGTGGGACGCCCTCATTGTCCCTCCTTCAGGCCACTTACACCTTCTCCATCTCTCCGCAGACCTCAATGAGTGTGGGCTGAAGCCGAGGCCCTGTAAACACAGGTGCATGAACACATATGGGAGTTACAAGTGCTACTGCCTGAACGGATATATGCTGATGCCTGACGGGACCTGTGGAAGTGAGTCAGTCTCACACAAACACAAACACACGCCTCTACTTCTATGTATATACACCGACTTTGTATTGTTATGGAAATGTGGATATCCTTAGTCTCTTTTTTTTTTTTTTTTTTACATATTCACTCTCGGCTTTGTTGTTCAGATGTGAATACTACTGCAGAGCCTTTCTTGACTTCATTACAAGTGTATTCATCGCACAAACCCAGACTGATGACATACTCTCTATTATAAAATACATATATCTGCTCATATGCGGACCTCTTTGATAGAATGTTTTGATTAAAAAAAAAATTCTATTTGCACTCTGTGAAAAAAAAAACAACTCTATTTGTACTACAATAATATATATATATACGCACACACACACACACGTATCTATATATACAGGGTGGGGAAGCAAAATTTACAATATTTTGAGGCAGGGATTGAAAGACAGTGTATGACCAATTAGTTTATTGAAAGTCATGAGAATTTAAATCTTCAAATCATATTTTACTGCATTTCTAACGGTCTTGTTGTCTACCTCAAGTTCAATTGCCATTTTTCTCATGGATTTGGTTGGATCCTTTAGGATTTTGGATTTGAGAGCTTTAATAAAAGCTTTGGTACGTTTTTTGTTGCTTCCTTCCACTTCCAGACTTTCTCGTAATAGTTTTGCTCATAGTCATTCTCTTCTTTACATTATAAACAGTCTTTATGGACACTCCAACTATTTTTGAAATCTCCTTTGGTGTGACGAGTGCATTCAGCAAATCACACACTCTTTGACGTTTGCTTTCCTGATTACTCATATGGGCAAAAGTTTCTGAAAAGGTATGGATAATAGTGTTAGGTATGATTATGACATCAATATATGTTTGGTTTCAAAACAATTGACGTAGTGCCTGCTGAGAAAAAAACACTAAATGTTCATTGTAAATTTTGCTTCCCCACCCTGTTTATATATATATATATATACACACACACACACACACACACACATCTATATATACATAAAGATATATTTTTACAAGCTGTGTTCCTGTACATATCCACTCACTGTATAAATACTTCAATTTGCACTTTCTCTACATTACTACAATGTAAAACCCACTGTAAATAACACTGGGTTACAAAAAAATGTTTTTTGCAAGTTGTCTAGGTTTTTTCAACTGAATTAGGACCATTTTGCACCGCTAAATCCAAAAATGACATCTGTTTTTCTCAATCAGATCAGGTTTTTTTGCTAATTTGATTTTGAAAAATTTGATCTTCTCACAAAATATAATAATTAATACCAAAATAAGATCGGTAAGCACACTTTATGAAACTTGTGACTTGATTCCTGTTAGGTACAATGGTGTATTCACCGCAGATGTAGCAGAATACGTCAGGCTTATTTTTGCAAGATCTTCTAGTCGAAGCCATTTCATTCACCTGTAATATTAAAAAAAAACATTAATCATCAAATTGGCAAAAGTAAAATCTTCAGAACTTGTTTATTGCAAGAAATATGAAAGAATTTTGTATCATGTGATGTGAAAATGCCCATAAATGTAAGCAAAAATGTTAAAAAGCCAATATGTAGCATAGTTCAGAAAGTTGACCTGATTGAGCAAAATTAATGTGATTTTTGGATTCAGCACACCAAAATGATCCTAAATCAGCTCAAAAAACTTAAACAATAAATTTGTTGTTGACCAGTGTAATATATACATATACATATATTTTTAATAGACCGGACCCACACACCCACTCACTGTATAAAACTCCAATTTGTGCTCTGTACATATCACATTGTAAATCTACTGTAAATCTCCACCCATTGCTATCTTTGTCTCCAATGGGCTGTTTGTCTATATTGTGTCTAGGTCTACATGTTGTCTGGGTTCATGTCGAACTGTATGTCGTGAACAATGTAAAAACCGAAGCCAGATTCCTTGTATGTGTTCACATACTTGGCCAATAAAGCTGAATCTGATTCTGATTCTAAGGCTCCATGTTGATCTGTCTCATTATAGCAGCTCTACCTTCTGAGAGACCCCCGTGAAGAATTCTAAGAAGGCTAAAATGAAAAAAAAAAAAAAAAAAAAGAAAGAAAAAAATGGGAGAGAAACACAATTTCCAGAGTGCATACAGTTCTTATTGGTTGCCCTGAGGTATTTCACGGAATGGGAGCTGATGCCTGTACATGTCTATCCTCAAATTCTGTTTCCCACCTGATAAGTATTTTTCACCTCACATTTCCACAGGAGGATAGTGTGACAACTGGTTGCTAATTTTAATCTCTTTTTTTTTTTTTTTTTTGGAAGAAAATTCATTTCCCCCTTTTACAGTCTGAAATGCCTACCACTTGAGGCAATTTGAAACTATTCTTAAAGCTGTTGTGTGATGATAGCATGATAGTGTTAAACACATTGCCACTTTTCTTTTCTCCCCTGCTACCGTTTTGATCAATAGATCAGTGTAGCATTTAATCAGTCGAGCTTGCCTCAGTCATCAAACTGTACTCCAGGGTGCCCGCGGCAGCTGAAGTAGCAAAGGCAGCATGAGTTTCACTTTTAATTTCCTTTTTTAGGGCCCAAAGTTATTGAGAGAGAGGTGAACAAAATCTATTCTATCACATTATTATTTTGGAGCATTGCTTAACAACAGAGGCACTTCAATTGGGTGGAGATGGATTATAAGACTGTAGGTATAGAGGAAAATATAAGTGGGTGAAGGAGCACTGCATGGGCTAAGGCGTGAGCACAAAGCAACTGAGCAGCACAGGAATCTAATAATGGGAGAGTGTGTGCTGTTCTGTGGGGGTGCACCCCAGGGTCAAGCTGGCTAATATCAGAAAAAGCAGGAAGGTGGCTTTGCTCACACACATTTGCTAGAGGACAAGGATAAAGTGGGAATGTGTATGTGAGAAGAAAAGAAAGAGGGCAGGCATGAGAGCGGCAGGAATTGTTCCCCCTTTCGCAGCCCCATGTGTTAATGTGTGTTGCCTTTTCCTTGTTTCCATCAGACACTCGTACTTGTGGCATGGCCAACTGCCAGTACGGCTGCGAAGTGCTGAAAGGAGAGGTCCGATGTCAGTGTCCGTCACCGGGGCTACAGCTGGCTCCGGATGGAAGGACCTGTGTGGGTAGGTCTCAGGCTTTTTATATATATATATGTATATATATATATATATATATATATATATATATATATATATATATATATATATATATATATATATATCTCCACAGGACTGAAATGTGAACCTAATGCAACCACGCCCTTTAAAGAGAAATGTGTGTAAAGCATCACAAACACAGTGATTACATCAAGCAGTTTAAAAACAAATTCAATTAAAGGATTTTTTACAAAATACAGAGAGGAAAGGGCCTGGGGGGGGGTGGGGGAGGTCTGGTTGTTTTTCATAGTGGGGCTTGGCCAAATATGCGCTGATAATATCTAGTTTAAATATGGATATATGAATATATTATTACTATATAGGACAGTATAGAATATTATATGTATTTATATTATGTATGTATATGCATTTTTGTTTTTTGTTTTTTTTGTTTTTGTTCTTTTTAGTTTTTATTAATATCTGGCATAATATCTGGTAGGAAAAGGTGTAAATGGGTATTATCATATTAGTGTATATAGGAAAAAGGATGTGTGAAATTGTTATACTATTATTATTATTGTTTTTGTCATTATTATTATTATTATTATCATTATTATTATCATTATTATTATATTCATACAAAATAATAATTGCTATATAATGATCATAAGGAATAGAAACTGGGGGTAGGAGTACATAAGTTTTTACTTCTTCCTACTCCTTTTCAAGCATGGATAATTTCATTTCATTTGTTTTATTATCATTATTATTATTATTATTATTATTATTATTTTAATTATTATTATTTGTATTAATTTATTTACTATTACTATTATTATTTTTTTATTTATGTTGTTTGTTTGCTTATCAATCATTATGTACCAGTACCTATATTTTGTTGGTTGATTTTTGTTTTGATTTCACTGTCTACATGTTCGAAATAAAAATTTCATTCATTCATTCATTCATTCATTCATTCATTCATTAAATGTAAATGTAAGAGCAGAGCAGGAAGTCAGTATAATATATCCTCACCCATATGAATATGTACTTAATATGTCATAAAAAGAATGTGCATTAAAATGACACATCGTCTGCATAGAAGCTGATAAACATTGGTTCCACTGTTGTTTTACACAAACACTTATTGTGACGCACATGACACATTTTTTACAGTTTTTTTTTGTATTTCATCAACTTGACCCTGGCCCTTTCATAAAATTCATTATCTTGTTGATCTTTTGGAGCTGGGTGGTGGTGGTGGTGGGGGGGACGTCACTTCCACTAGCGTGAAAACAAAACTGAAGCTTAACATGCTTTCAACGACCAATTCCCGACTTCTATGCCTCTCTTATACAGCAGATCTTACAGGACACTTTCACAGCTTCTAGCTGGTATCCACTGGACCCCTTCCACTGCTAATTTGTCACCCCCCCCATCATTGCCCCACACTTGACCCATAAACAAAAATACCAAATACTAAATAACTGTCATATTTTAACTCTTCAAATGCCACATTTGTTAAAACAACCAATCACATTTTTTGATGCAAAAAACATAAAAAGCTTTTTTTTTCTAATATTCTACATATAAATAGATTTTTTCCATCCTGGTATATGTCAATGTTAACACCAACACTGGTTAATATACATTAATATTAAATGTAACTGTAATGATTCATGTAATCATTTAAGACACAATGAACAGGAAGGCAGACTAAACCTTCTAAGTAATCCAAAATATGGATCAAAATGTCCTGAGCAATTTCGTTGTTCTTGTTATTTACACCTGTTTTTATCATAGAAGTGTTATCATGAGGAGCCAACCCACCGAACACTTTTAGCTCCTCACATGGGTAGTTAATGGATGAAGGGGGCCATTTGAAACATTTAACCTGTGTCAGGTCTAAATACAGGCTGTTACAGACTGGGCTGTTCCTGTTACGTTGCCTTATAGTTTTACGTGACTCGGGGCTGCCTAATGGGGGGCGGACTTCTAAAACAGGATGGACATCAATCATGCAGAATGATGAAGGAGGGGAGGTAAAGGTGGCCTGCCACAGGTGTTATGACGTTTTAATGGAATGTTTCCAGATGCCCCTGAAAGCTGATGTTTATGGGCAACTTCATGGAGAGTTTTTTTTTTTATAATCATATTTACGGAAGAGATTCTTTTTAGTTAACCAGAGCCTCAGACTGAAACATTTGCATAGAGTTAGAGCTGTTATTCATAATTTAGTTGCTCTGAAATCTAACGCGTCAACATAACTTTAAATGCATTTTGACATGTAATTTTATGTAAAATTTAGTCAGCTGTTAATATCTAAAAGTAAAAAACAAAAAACACTGCACTTCTGCTGTACTAAAATGAATCGGGCTAAAAATCCTAGAAGACAGATGTCTCATGATCCACAAGAAATATTGACTTGTTTTTGCACTGTGACAGATCTGCAACAAAACCCCCTAATTAATGACAAAGTTTATTGATGTTTTTACATTGTTGCAGAAGTTTGGAATGAGACAGCTTCATATTTCAAAGCTGCGTCTCTTAGAAATTGCTTAATTTATCAGACAACTTGTCAAGTTAAACACAACTGCAGAAGAAAATATTGGCTGATATATTTATATATGTATCAGTGTGTGTGGGTTTAAATCCGATATGTAAAGATTTGCTACTGGGAAAAAGGCGAAGTACTCCTTTGAGCCAGATGTAAACATCCATTAAGGAAAATGTAGGCATCATTATATTCTGTATGGAGGCACACGGAAAAGTCATTCTGGATAACATGCCTTGCTGATGAGATCCTCAACAGTAGTCGTTAAGGGATGACAGAGCTCTGCCCTCTTACTTCATTTGCTTGTTTTCCCAGCTGGTCCAGGTGTCTCTGTGTTTTCCAGGTCTTTTTAACAACAGTCCCTGCAGCACTGCAGAGCCACAGCTGCATTATGCAGAAAATAAATTAATGATTTTTAAGGCAAATGCTTTGAGCCTCTTGGAGTCTAAATATTAATACCCACATGCCTGCAAAGGTGATCAACAGAGACACTTAGAATAGGTCTTTAAATAATGAAACAAGGTGGTGTGCATTGTATTCTGCTCACTGAACAGAATACATAATGTGCTTTGTTCATAAATGAATACTAACCAGGGAAGGTGAAAAAGTCTTCTGGTAAGAATAGAAATGTTTGTTTGGTCTTAGATTCATTTGCCTTCAAGTTTTTCTTTGCAGTGTGTTAATTTCAGTGTGTTGTAAGCTGCATGGAACCTACTCTGCATGCATGCCGTTTAATTCTATTCTTTGTAATCTGCGTTTTGTTTCTCTTGCAGACGTGGATGAGTGTGCAGCAGGAACAGCAGTGTGTCCCAGGTTCAGGAAATGCATCAACACCTTTGGTAGCTACATCTGCAAATGCCATGAAGGGTTTGACCTGCAATACATCAATGGGAAATACCAATGCATAGGTACGGTCACAAGGGAGGCTTTTACAGACACAAGTTACCAAAGGTCATAGATACACTGATGTGTTGGGACTTATAACAAGTTTTTTTTTTTTTTTTTTACTGATGCCAGTGTTTTTTTTTTTTTTCTTTTCTTCTTATTTTTTAATACATTTATTACAAATAATAAATGTATTATTTTATTTTGTTCATTTATTTTTCCATCTCTCTGAGCCTTTGGGTGGGTAGGCGGGTGGGTGGGGTTTGATGTTTGTGTGTGTTGTTCTGCTTTGGACTAGTTCATTTGTCCTATGTTGATGTAGATGTCTATTTGAAAACTGAAAAATAAAGTAAAAAAAAAAAAAAATAAAATAAAAATAAAAACAAAAAATAAATAAATAAATAATAAAATTTATAAATAATAATAATAATAATAACAATAAATGTATGTTTTGTTGAAGCTTCGGTTGAGTATTTTACATTCTCATCATCCACAGGAATAGAATAGAATAGAATAGAATAGAATAGAATAGAATAGAATAGAATAGAATAGAATCATCTGAATTTCCATAAAATACTGCAAAAATGCTTCTCCAAACCTTTGTACACAGTGAACATACACTTATACGTACCAGAATATGAAAATGTGAATCAGTATTCTATACAAATTGAACTGGTAACCTTCAATCTTAGGAGCCTCCTAAAAACACATAATCTTTTGTCTTCCTTTGTTGGTGTTTAAGCAGTTTCAGTAAGTTGCTGGTATAATTCTCCTCACATCTCTCTATCTCAGGAAGGTTTCTAACTAAACAATCTTATAACGACTTTACTCACATTCATACAAGGATCCGTTTAATGCTTTTACTAATAATAAGTAAGGCGTGAACTTTAAGCACTACTTGTAATGGATGTGAAACAATTACCCTTTGATATTCTACTGTTATGTCTGGAGCTTTTTACACTTGCACCCTGTAACTGAAGGCTGTTATGTTTCCATTATCTTTCAGATGTGGATGAGTGCTCTTTAGGTCAGAGCCACTGCAGCAGCTTTGCCACCTGCTACAACACGCCGGGCTCATACAAGTGCAAATGCAAAGACGGCTACAGGGGGATGGGTCACGACTGCAAACGTAAGCTCTGAGAACAAAAACCTTGGCCCCGATGTTCACTTTTGCGAAGAGGAACGGGGCCTCACATTTTGTTGTCTTTGCCCGTGTTTTGTATTAGATAGGAAAGCAAGAGAGAGGGAGGAATAGCACTGAGCTGAGACGGAAATTCCTTTCTTTGTAATGCCGTTGTAGTTTATTTTTGTAGTTTATTTTATTCGGTTGTCAATTATTTTAAGCGACAAACAAAAAACCACATATCCGTTGTTCCATATACAATGCGACTAAAAGGGTTTAGGCTGAAGTTAAGACTTATTTTGCCTAACCCTATTTCAGTGGTTCCCAACCTTTTTTGGCTCGTAACCCCAAGTTTTTGCCGACCCCAGATTTTTTTTTTTTTTGCGAAAATTAATTTGTTTTTGATCATATAATAGTTTGCTATACTATGTTGCAAATAAATTTTAATTTTAGATGATATTTACTCTATATAATGTATATTATTATGGTACTGCTATTGGTCCATTTTTTTCTTCTTCGGTTACTCAGTGAACACACACTGCTGCCCCCTGCAGGAACCTAGGGTTACTACATCTTCAATGCAACCAACCCTGACAGTGCCTGTTTCTGAAAAGAAATCTACCACTAATATGCAGATTTGGGAACAATTAAACAGGGTTCCCACACATCCTGGAAAACCTGGAAAATGAATGACCAATTTTACAGTCATAGAAAACATACAGAAAATGAGAAAAAAGGTCAAATGTCTTGAAAATGGTTAAGTCAGTGGTTCCCAACCTTTTTTGGCTCGTGACACCAGACATCCAGACATTCAAAACGGAGACTTTTTTTTCTCGCTAAAATTAATTTGTTTTTGATCATGTAATAGTTTGCTATACTATGTTGCAAATAAATTTTAATTTTAGATGATATTTACTCTATATAATGTATATTATTATGGATGGAGGCAGAAAAGCCAGGTGTAAATTACTGCACAAAGTGAGAATTTTATTTTCCTTGGTCAGGATAGGTACACGGTAAATTTGCCAGTGTAAAAAATGCAGTGTCAAAGTATTTTAATTCTTTCAGAGTTATTCCAACAATGGACAGAGTAAAATTTAACAAGATAACTTCCAGTGTTGGTGAAAATAATTGGAGTTAACAGGAGTTTTACACTGTCAATGTCAATGTATTCAGTGTTAAAGTAAATTGACTCTCTCATAGTTAATTCAACACCCATAAGAGCAAGATACCTTTCAGTGTTCAAAAATAATGACTCTGAAAAGCCCCGCCCACAAACCTCCATACTCAAACTAAGTGAGAAGTTGGACTCTGGCATCGCCGTCTTCCTCGCATCGAAAAACTACGTTTGTAAGTTTGTGTAAATAAACTATTGCTTTTGTTATTTCATCCGAGCAGATTCTGTGTGCAAGAATAAAGTTACGTCATCGTTGTCACTGTTGGCTACGTGTTTTCAAATACCGAATTTCAAATGGATAATGTGATATGGGGTTGGCGGCTTTCATTTTACATGTCATTTTATGTTTACTTTTATTTGCAGTATTTCATTTTTACTTGGAATAAATTGGGTACAGAAATAATTGTATCTTTTTTTGGCCCCTGCAGACACAGACTATAGTACATCATATGTAACACTGTTAGGAGGCAGTTAAAAATCAACACTCTTTGGAGTAATTTATTTATCAACATGTAGTGTTAAGTAGGTTTAACACTGGAAAAGTTATTTCTTAACACTTAACTCTTCAGTGTTGAATGTGAATAACACTATGGGTGTTACTTCTCACATAGTGTAAAACTTGATTGACACTAATTAGTGTAGTGTAAAATATTAACTCTTACTAGAGTAAAGTTGACTCTGGAAATGTAACTCTATGTTCAGTGTAAATTTTACATTTTGTAAATAGGGACCATATGTTTACTGTGGTAGTGTTAACATTAACTCTTTAAGTGTTATGTAAACACTGGGGATTTTACTGTGTACAGTCAGTTCAGCTTGGATTTACAAGGCTGACAATTAATACTGAACAAACACTAACTCAAACTATGAATTATGAAAGAGCTGCAGCATCTGAAACAGACAATAATGAACATTTGACAGATAAACAGTACCACAGTGCTTCAGTTTCAGCGTCACAGTTTGGCATGTCTTTAATATATTGTGATTCTCTCAACTCACCATATATTTTCCATTAGTAATTTTTTTTTTTTTTTAATCAATTACTAGAATTTTCAGGCAACCCCATTTGAGTTCCAGGCAACCCCACATGGGGTCCCGACCCCAAGGTTGACAAACACTGCCCTATTTACTTTTGCCTAACCCTATTTACTGTCTGCCACTCATTACTTAAATCAACCGGCTCCCCTTATTGTTTGTGCCCAAATTAGACTGTGACTCCATTTTGACATCAGGCCATTTTAATCAGGCAAAAAGAGGAGATGTCATCAAATGTGAAATATTTGTTTTTGCAGTAGTCTCATTCTGCTTGCTGGAGTACAGTTCATTAGTCTGCAGTTTTAACAGCAGCTCACCGGACAAGAAGTCATTTATTCTCCACAGATATTTAATCATCTAACACAAACCCAGAGTACCAGTCAGGGGGGATGCCTCCTGGCACAGTCTGCTGCAAATTCTTCACCCTGTCACCTTCCCTAAGGGTGTGAGCCACAAGTGCTGTGGGAGTCAAGTTGCAATATCCTATTTGTGTATCACATATCAAAGTTGCCTGCAACCTGAGAAGGCAATAACTGAGGCCAAACCACTTGCCTTTGTCCACTCTCATTCCTCACTCATGAAACTCTTATAAAGCCCCTCACGAACCCCCAAATCTTTGTCTCCAGTCCTGACATGAAGAATGTGTGCAGGAACAAAGAAAAAGGAGGTGTAACTTTGATGACATCAGCACAGTCAGGGTGATCTCCAGGGCGCAGCAGCCTGTTTGACTGTGGGGATCATTCCACACACACACAGAGAAAAGCTTTAGCCTGATGCTGTGTTGCCTCAGGCTACAGGCACACAAAGAATTACTAATCAAGATGAGCGCATGAATGGATAAAAAGTCTCTGTCAGAAAACAATATTGATTTCAACAAAGCAGAAATTCGCATGAGCACGAGTCTTTGTTGGGAAATCTGTGAAGGCTGTGCTTCTAAGGCATGAGACTGTTTCCTGTGTCACTCTGTTAACAGCCCTGCATGCTGATTTTATGGGCTCCTTTTACAAGTGTGAGATTTTGCTCCAGCGAGATTTGAGACACCCAATTTGTTTTAGGATTTTAGCATTTAGCTAATAGATCACGAGAAGTCTCAGTAGATGAAAGAAAGTCCTCCTTTGCAAAAGGCAGTCTAATCATTGCAGTTAGTCAGCAATTGCATGCCTCATTTACTCCTAAGTGCTCATATTTCAGTCCTGCCTCTGCATTCACTTTTATTCTTTTCTTATTTCAGCTATCCCTAAGGTGGTTATTGACCCTCCAAGACCAGGGAAACTGCCTCCAAATCATCACAACTATATCCCTGACTTTGATCAGAAGAGGACCACAACTACTGTTAGACCGCCAGTGACTAAAAAGAAAATCTACCCTGTAGTACCTAAATCAACACCTGCCACCACAACCACAACCAAAGCCCCCCTGCCTCCAAAGAGAGTCACCCCACCTCCACGCAAGCCAGCAGTTCCCACAAAGAAGCCCTTCATCCCCACCAGGAAGCCGCCAGTTCCTACACGTAAACCCTACATCCCACCAAAGCCAGTAGCTCCAACTAGACGTCCTCCACCACCACCACCACAGGTCACACCGGAGGACAACAGCATCCAGAAGGAGGTCACCAAACAGAGAGGGGATGTCCACAGTAAGAACTTTCTATTTTTCTTACTTTATTGTATCAGATATTTTACTTATCCCGGACGAGCCCCCATTTGTTAGGCCCTGACTCAAGTGTAGGGATGGGAATCGAGAACTGGTTCTTTTTGAGAACCGGTTCCCAGTAGCTCAATTCCTTGGAATCGTTTGCCTGCCTGCTTAACGATTCTGCTTATCGATTCCGCCTTCGTTGCGTATGCGTGATGTTGTCACACGCACGCTGCATTGTTTTGGTTCAGAACGTAGCCAACATGGCATCCAGGCAGAAATGCTCCAGAGTATGGCTATATTTCACATGAAAAGATGTGGCACCGGGGCCACTTGTAACACTTGCAAAGCTTCCATTTCTTCACGGGGGGGGGGGGGGGGGGGTGGGGGGTGGGGTCCCTCCAATATGATTAAACATTTGTCCACACAGCATGCAGTTCATTTGCAGGAATGTCACGTGTTTGATATGGCACTTAGCAACGCTTGTGAATCTAGCGACAGAGCAAACACCAGGGCACCATCCGGGCCCGGTTCTGGGGAGGGGGCAACAAACATCCTGCCCCCTCAAATAAAAGTTTCCGAAGGTAGGGAAAAGGAAAGTGAAGTGCGCAACAAACATAGACATAGAGGAGTAAAGTGTCTTAAGTTTCAGTTTCACACCCATTTGTGGTCTTTTATTCCCTCACCCAATGAGAATCGATAAGAGAATCAATAAGGATTCGGATCAATAAGCAAAATCGGTAATGGAATCAGAATCATTCAAATTCTTATTGATTCCCATCCCTATGCAAGTGTTTGAGCAAAGAAGCAGAGCACCCATGGGAATATAAGATGATGTCATAATGCACTTTGGCTGTCGTACCAAACCAAATAAAGAAAAGGATGAGGTGGGTGCAGGGGTAAGAGTGAGTGGGACAGTCCTTTATGGTTTCTGGAAGCTCAGATGATCTTCCAAACTCTACCTACAATCTATTGCAGAGTATTGACAAGGCAAATATTCACAGTTAAATACGGACATCGCATTTAGAGGTCTAAGATTAAAATACTGAGAGTAACAGCAGAACAAGTCTTTAGCGATTAGATCCCAGCAATAGTATCCTCATACAGCGTAGGCATACATATATATATATATATATATATATATATATATATATATATATATATATATATATAAAGACAGGATGAGATCCCTCCGGGAGTCTGGATGGTGGTGGTTGTGGAGGAGTAAAAGCAGCAAGTGGTTGAATGAAACTTCTAACTGAAAATCGCTTGACGTGATGGATTGATGGTGGGTTGACCGAAATAGCGCTTTGAACAGGAAACGGCAGAGTAACTATTTGAACGCAATGGCATTGTTATGTGATGGGAGATCTGACAAGAGACAGCCACAAATATTTGATGAATGGCATCCAGGAAATGATTGACTTGAAGGACGTGGGTGGAGAGATTGACATGGATTATGATGTAGCATTTGGAACTGTGATGACCGTGTAGTGGAAGTGACAAGAAGGGAGAGATCCATAAATAGATGAATGAAAACAGATTCTGAGGGAACAGATGCTCTTTTCTTATTAGTACATACATATGGCATATCAGAGCATACATATGTTTATAGATAAATACGGGAAAATCTCTTTTGGAGGGTTATTTAAAAGACTGGGTATTAAAATACACTGCAAAATACACAACTCTTTCAGTCTCATATTGAGCTGTTCAGTTTTAGTGACCTTGCTTTGGAAATAATATTGATTGTGTAAAGCAGGGGTGTCAAACTCATTTTGGTTCAGGGGCCATATTTAGCCCAATTTGATCTCAAGAGGGCCAGACCAGTAAAATTATGACTTAATAACCTATAACGTTTACGTTTACGCATTTGGCAGATGCTTTTTTCCAAAGCGACTTACAGGGGAAAACCAATTAAATCACTCAATCAATCAAATTTTATTTATATAGCGCCAGATCACAAAAAAAGTTATCTCTTGACATTTTATATATAGAGTTGGTCAAAACCAGACTCTAAGTCAATTTACAGAAACCCAACAGAATCATATAAATAATATATAATAATAATAATAATAATAATAATAATAATAATAATAATAATAATAATATATAAATAATGATAAATCCATGTTTTTCATTTTGTTTTAGTACAAAAAAAAACAATTAAATTATGAAATTATTTACATCTTACAAAAAAGATGTGAATAACCTGAAAAAACAGAAATTTCATTTGAAAAATTTGTGCAATTTTAACAATGTTATGCCTCGACTTATTATTTATACATGTGCATTACACACAATGTTACATAAACATTTGGTAACAGGCAGAATATTGTTAAAATTTTGGAGTTTGGAACTAAAATTTTAACAATTTCTACGATATTACATCTCTTATTATTAACAAAACTACAGATCACAGTGGATCCATAAAAACGCAAAACATTTAGTAACAGGCAGAATATTGTTCAAATTGCACATTTCGGGTTGTTCATCTTTGTTTATATTTATGTATTTATTTGCATTTTATTGTGAATAAACAGTTTTGTAAATGTAAATATTTTCACAGTGTAATCTTATTTTTTTCACTTAAATTTTTCACAATGAAAATTTGTAGTTGTCATTATTTATGGGTTATTGTGTTGTTATTTTTACTGGAGATCACATTGGTCTGTATGTGGAACCTGAACCAACATGATTTGGACAGCCGTTTGGACAGTTCATGTTCATTTTTGCACTTTCATCCCGCGGGCTGGAATGGAACCTTTTGCGGGCCAGATTTGGCCCCTGGGCCGCATGTTTGACACCTGTGGTGTAAAGAATACAATACTTATCTGTTTTCTTCTTGCTTAGTAACTATTAAAAAAAGGTTATTTACATGTACACCCAGCTTAATTATTGTCAGAGAACTGCGGTAAACAATTCTTTCACCAATCAAATTCCGATTTTGTTTTTTTTTAGCAATTGTAGTTTCTCATATTTGTGTTGAATGGAATTTGTCGATGAACATGTTGTTTTGTGGGTCACAAACTATGACTTTAAAAGACATTTTTTCAGCACATCATTCATCTTCATCAGTTTCCTGACAGGTTTCAGTGAACCAAACTAGGACCAATTTGCATATTTCCTCAAACATTGAGTTTATTATGAAGCATGACACAGTCTGGGGAATCATGAGTAATGTTCACCTGTCATAAGATGTGTATCATGAACTAATCCTAAAGAGAAAATACATGAGACATGTAGAGGCGACTGATGTGAGCAGTTAGTTTATAGTTAGATTTATGAGACAGTTTCCTGGCTGAAGTAAGGTGTGCAACCAAGTTAGTTTTTAATGTAATCTGCAAAAAATGTAAATGTCTGACGCTAACACTGCAGTACTGGGTTTCCTGCTGTGATCCTGAACTTCATAGATGAGCATTATTGTTGCTGTGTGTGTGATTTAAGCTGCTGTAGTGTGATGTCACCTCTTTACTTGGAAACAAAAATTATGAAGATACAATGCATGTTTTTACAACATGCCACATTAGTGTTACTCATTGGTGGAGGGTGCAATGTGGTAAACTATGAATATTATTTTCTCTGGTGGTATATTTTTGTCTAGTGTTAACAAATAAATCACGATGTTTAGCCAGAATGTTGTTTAACCACATGGCAGACTGTGCTATCTGCCAAGCATCAAATCCCAGACACCAACTGTATTCACAGTATCATCAGTCTTTGTTGAAGATTGACATTCTCAGTCAAAATCAAATCATATAATTGCACGATAAGCAATTGAATTTCATAGTTTTTTCTTTAATAAAAAAATAAATCCTAACTACTGCAATTATCTTCTCATAATGTTAAATGGTGAATTGTTTCATCCTGGTCACATAAAATCCTCTGACATTTGTTCTATACAGCCCCACAGACAACAAATATATCAAATAGGACCTATTCCAATGTGAGTAATCTCCCTAAATACTTGCATTAAGCTTATAGAAGTGCCTCCCCATGTATTTATGCAGTGTACACGTGTAGGCATGTATTTGTATATACGTAACATTTTGTTTATGTGGCTTAAAAATGTGAGGACAGAACAGCAAAGTACAGGATAAAAGGTGGACTACTGCGATTCCAGCTCACCTTACCAGATGGCATCACATAATTAGAAAAAGGAAAGAGGAGAGAAGATTGCATTAACACCTGCCTTCGCTGCTTGAGGGAGATATCAATCAAATAGTTTGCATCATGGTAGAACAGTTCAGGAAATCAGAGCTTCCTGAAGATGCTGTGAATAAGATGAGAGAGAGAGGGAGGAGAAACACTGCTGTGGGATTATTCAGATAATTAGAAGGAAATAGGCATCAGTTGAGTCTGAGTCTTGTACCACCAAGAATACCTCAGCTGTTCTGCAATTGCAGGTGCGTTGTCTGAGCTATTTTCAGTACATTATATTTTCTATTGCGTGCAGACGTGTACCATGAATATTACTGCCCAATGACAACGTTCTACAGTAACTATACTGATTGTTGTTGGCTCAGATGTAAAAGCAGGCTCCTCGGGTTAGAAATGTTTACAGCATCTCACCTGAATCTGATGAAACATTTTTTGTGGCACACATGAATTTATGTTGAGCTGAAAACAAAGCTAACACTTCAATATTTCGTATATCTTTTTATACAGAAATTAGTGCTGTCAAACAAATGAATTTTTTAATCAGATTAATCACAGGGTTGCTATGGATTAATTTCGATCAATCACAATTAAATATATTTTATTTTTAATCTACAGGGTGTCCCATAAGTCTCCATACATAGGAAAAATAAACGTTTCTTGACATAAACCATTTTTATTTATATAATATGCTCTATATGACTGCCATTTTGTCGGGAACACATTTCAATGTGTGTCCTCCACTGTTGAAGAACTATAAAGAAGAAATATAAAGAAATACATGTTAGAACCATATATGTATGGAATGTATTATGTCTCCTATGTATGGAGACTTATGGGACACCCTGTATATTAATCATATTTAATTTTGCATGAGGAAACAGACTCAAGAAAGAAGGGAATATATATCGGCTAAAATTTCCTTAGGGGGTCAAATGAGTGGCCATTTTTGTCCCAAAAAAAAAAAAAAGTTGTAAGACATGCATAAAACTGTGTTGAAATAATGCTAATACATTTGTGCACAGACTACTGATATTATTTGACAGTGGAAGCAATATTTTCAGAAATATTGGATTTTGAATAGTACGTGTATGTGAAAACTTTTGCTGGTGGACGAACGTGACATTACCCATGATGATCTGGTCAGTACCAGTACTTTATTAGTAATAAACTTATATACTTACTATTGGTAATTATTCATAAATGTTAGTATTTTGGATCTAAAACAATAACAGCTGACACAAAAACACAAACTGTGGTAGTGGACGGATGTGACATGGTTGTTACAGATCCCATCATACTGATGCTCTGCAGCCATGTCACCGTTTCCACAAATGATCCCTGTGCAAAAACTAGGATCCTAATTATTTATTGTATAGTTTATCATCATACTAAAGAGGAAATAACAATATAGAATTGTTATGTCTTTATAAAAATGCTTATTATTAGAAAACTATTGATTTAAAAAGTGACTTGTGATATTCTTAATGTATTGGCGTAACATAAGCAGGATGGATCAGCACCATACTCCATATTGAACCTGTAAAAATAAAACATGTGATATGTAGGATAGAATCTTGTAAGAAAAATTGGGGAATCTAAAAGAATAAAATTTGTTTTTCAGGTAAATTCAGTTAAAATATAACTTGGCCATTTGTGACATGAAAATATAGCATTAATTGTGATGAAATTGGACATTTTTGAGCTGAAAACATAGTTCATAAGACCATCAACATGTTGCAACAGAACTGAAATCCTATAAATTTGCAGAACTTGCATTTACCAACACACAGTTCCATTGAGGATTCACTTATATTGATTTCTTATGCACAAAGACATAAATAAGACCTCTAAGCAAATTTTAGCTGATACGCACTTAATTTATTAAGCACCTTCAACAGTTTCAACAAAACAGCTTGAAACAACTGTTCCATCTTGGGTTTTTTGCACGCATATTTCCATCCAGAGGGCCAACGTGCTGTTTAGTGTCTTCCACCTTTATGGGTTGGTTCTGCTGCTTGTCACTACTGGATCAACTGCCCATTTGCATATGCGTGATGGTAACTCTACACAGACAAACTGCCTGAAATGCGTTGGTAGAGACATTCAGAGTAATTCTGCACTGTAGATTGGTTAATTATGGTGGCAGACAAGGGCCAAACACATTGCAACGGCGTAATGCATCTTATTAAGAGAAAAGCAAGTACAGAAACAATGCAAATTCACAAACTCAAACACAAGTCTAAAGGAGGTACAAAAAGAGGTACGTGGTGCAAATGAAAAAATGTATTACAAGACACAAAAACAAATGCGTAATCATCAAATGTTCTGCAAATAGAGAAACGATGCTAAGCACTAAATGATTCAAACCAAGAAAACATCTGCAAATGAAAAACACTGAATAACTAGTCACTACAATGGAAGTGCTCCAAACCTGTAGGGGGCGCTGTCAATAGAACAGCTCAATGCATAGGCACACAGGATGGAGAAAGAGACGGAGAACAGCTGACTGACAGGGTTTCAAACTACAGTGGGAACAAATTGAAGTTACAGCGTAGCGCGGTAATGTGACTTTTATTTGATTATATTTGACACTAGTCTGTTCTGTATAAACACTGCCCCCTGCAGGTTTGGAGCAGGGGGCAGCTTTGGAGCTGTTGTAGTGACAGGTTATGCAACATTTTTCGTTTGCAGATGATTTCTTGGTTTAGATCCTTTCTTTATTTGCAGAGCATTTGATGATTATGCATTTGTTTTTGCGTCTTGCACATTTTTTCACTTGCACCACGTTCCCCTTTTTGTACCTCGTTTAGACTTGTGTTTGAGTTTGTGAATTTGCATCGTTTCTGTTCTTGCAGCTGTTTTGTCTTAACTGAGGCACATCGGGCCGTTGCAATGTGTTTGGCCCTTGTCGGCCACCGTAGTTAATTGCATTAAAATCTTTAATCAGAGCAATCACGATGATGGATTAATCCACGTTAATGTTAATTTTGACCCTAAGGGAAATATAGTTCATTTGGATGTTAAGGAACAATTAATCAAATGAATGTACTTTTACTTAGTTCTACAGAGTTTTATAATATATTTGTTTTTGAAAGCACCAACACTACTGGTTTCGATCTCTATGCATCTGTTTTCAGTTTAAAAAAAAAAAAAAGAAAAGAAAAGAAAAATCTCTACAATCCAATGTTATGATGTCTGTTTGGCACTGAACAGCAGACAGTCACAGCACGAGCGAGATATTTCTTCCAGAGTTATATTTCTTGTGGAGTTATTAGACTAACCACCATCAGGGGGGCTGAAACATATGGAACATAAAATGAATGTTGATGTTTCTCAGTTGGATGTTTATGGTAGCTGATATTTAAAGGTAAGCTTAAAAAGTGGCAGTATGGTTTTAGCTACCACCACCCCCCCCCGACAGTTGCACAAAAATCAGTCATAGTAACAATGTAAGGAAAGTCACACGACCTCTAAGAACCAAAAATTGAAGGGTTATCAAAACGTTCAGAAAGTTCTGTAAAAGCTTCAAAATAATAATAAAGAGAAAAGTGTTCAGCTGATATCAGAAAATTCCCTTTAGAAAAATATTTGAGTAGAATCAGCAACACAAGGCCAAGAGGTGAAGTAGCACAGGAGATTAGTGTAGCAACATTTAGTCTGAAGTGTTTGTACGCCACTGTGGAACAAATGTTTTCTAAAGGGTCACGTCACCCAAATTACAAAAAAAACACATATTATTCCACTGACCCCTAGTGGTTTGTGCCAATACCTCCATAGAATGCGGGTAAAGCAGGAGAATATTCAAGACAAACACTGTTGTTTTTATTGGTCTGTTACAGTGTACCGACCATTACGGTAATCGTCATATCGCTATAATCATCATCATACATTCCCTGTGTATGTTTTCTCTCTAATGTGTGTGGGCACATTCTTTAAAAGCACAGACGCACACAAACACAGATAGACATGGGGAGACCTGGATTCCTGGGATTGCTGGAGAGCCTGGTGCAAGTGTATCTTGTTTTGCTTTTGGATTCCTTCGACTGTCAGACTACATCCCTGTCACTGACCGGACGGGGCACATGTCAGGGACCAGTGGTTCAAATGTGGGTTACTGCACAGACACCGTGGAAATGCTGGGGATAGATTTTATAATACTCTGTCTGATGCAAAACTCTTAAATTTGTTGTTTTTCCCAAATGAATGATAAGTTATGATATTAGAGTGTGATATATTTCATTTCATACATTTACAGGGTGGGGAAGCAAAATTTACAATATTTTGAGGCAGGGATTGAAAGACAGTGTATGACCAATTAGTTTATTGAAAGTCATGAGAATTTATTTGCCACAAGAAAATTGACATAATAGAAAATGTTTTTATTCTCTGTGTCCTCCTTCTTTCTCAATAACTGCCTTCACACGCTTCCTGAAACTTGCGCAAGTGTTCCTCAAATATTCGGGTGACAACTTCTCCCATTCTTCTTTAATAGTATCTTCCGGACTTTCTCGTAATAGTTTTGCTCATAGTCATTCTCTTCTTTCCATTATAAACAGTCTTTATGGACACTCCAACTATTTTTGAAATCTCCTTTTGTGTGACGAGTGCATTCAGCAAATCACACACTCTTTGACGTTTGCTTTCCTGATTACTCATATGGGCAAAAGTTTCCGAAAAGGTATGGATAATAGTGTTAGGTATGATTATGACATCGATATATGTTTGGTTTCAAAACAATTGACGTAGTGCCTGCTGAGAAAAAACAACTAAATGTTCATTGTAAATTTTGCTTCCCCACCCTGTATCTGTCTGCACACTTAAAGGTTAAGCATGTTAGCGGAAGTGTCTTATACTACAAAAGGTTTATTACCGTGTGAGAAACAAGTTCATATACTGTACTTGTCAGTTGACCTTTAATAAGGGAGCTTGGCCTATAGTATTTTGAGCAGTGTGACCCCATTGGACAAGGAGAGAGGCTATTTCAGGACCTGTGTGTGTGTGTGTGTGTGTGTGTGTGTGTTTCCAGGTTGTGTAGTCTCAACATTTTCTCAGACATTGCATCAGATGAATCCTCACCCTTTTCCTCTTCTCGACTCACATTTGACTTGTGGTATTTTTGCAGGTTTTCTGATGTTTTCTCCTCACTGAGACAGTGTTTTGTGATAATGTGTTTGGCTGAAAATATGCAGGCGCTAAACCACGACATTGATTCATCCTTGTAGAGTACACTTTGCAGTAATGAAACAAAGCCACAAAATAGCCACAAGCAAGGATGCCAGTGAAGGAAATATAATACCGTAGTTAATCCTTTATCTAAACCTGGCTCTCGCTCCCCTTTCTCCTCAGTCCCTCGGAATCATGGTCATAACACCGTGCTCGGGATCGACTTTGACATTGAGCTCGGCAACACGGCAGACGAAGCCAAGGACGACCCAGGTAAACACAAAACATTTGAGGAAGACAATCCACAGCAGCCCTGCCCGTTGCAGACTATGCAGCTCAAATGATGATGGACGACCCACATTTTCCACGGGGAATATGAAACTGACAATCACTTCCTGCAAAGATATTATAGTTACCAGATGTGTTTTGATAGGCCTTCACCAGGAGGTGACACATGACATCTGGCCATATCCATTTAAATAATGGCTCACAGCCCAGAACATACTGCCAGACTTTTCCACTTTTCACATTATGCTTGCTTGATTGCTTGACTGCTTGAATTATTAATTGATCATTTGGAAGCACATCAGTGTTCTGCTCTTTACCCCCACACTACTCAAATGTGGAGTCCAAACAAAAAAATGTGTAAAATGAAACTTTCTATTAAGAGACATCATTTTCTCTGTCATATTTGGACGGTGTGATTTATTGATAGCATCGGAATGCAGATTAAATTGTTTAATGATTCAGTTATGTGTTTATTTTGGTTCACAGTGCATAATTTGCTATGCAGTGTCAAGAGAGACGGTATTTTCATTGGCTCAGAAAATGAACTATGAAGTGTTCCTCAGAAACTCTATTTCGGGGACAAAATGATGGATGTTTTTCTTATCTCTGAACCACTTTGGAAAGCGATGCATGGATAATACAGCACTTGTTTTGCCTATGTTCCCTTAATGTTATTGTCTTGGCATCGTCGCTAGAAAAGAAATCATCAGTCATTGAATATTATGACTCTGTTGTAATGATAATGTATTTTATAACGATAGAAAACATGCATATAGTATACTAGATGTGTTGAAATATGTTTTTAAATACACACTCACACACTGATGGAATTCCACTTGGCACAAGTCTTTTTTTAGTTGAATGCTTTTCCACTTTCATTTAATATTAGGTCCGTTTCATTTGTGATATTTCCTCAGTGCATCAGCTCCTTCCAGGATTACGACTGTCTACACAAATATTTACACTTTTCATTGTTTCACCATGAACATCAGATGTAGCTCCAACGGTGTCATTGTTCCAACAGGCACACAGCAGACGTGTGTGTGTTAAAAGCGGTGTTTTATTCTCTTCAGAGTCGGGGTATCTGAGCTGTTCTTTTGATGACGGTCTTTGTGGTTGGATAAGGGACAAAGACGGAGACGTGCACTGGGAAACAACGGCTGATCCATCAGGTAATTGAAGGTCAAAGGTCGATTTTCATCACTTACACACTTTTAACAAGGAGAGTGTTTATTTTTGTGATCAGCGAATGAAAATGGAAATTATGCATGCTCCGAGACACACGCACACAGTCGAGGCGATCTAAAGCGGCTCCATTTCATCCTCCTCAATTACAGGTCAAGTTGAAAATTACTTCAGGGAAGAAGTTTGTCTTTTCTGCAGATTAGTGCTTTGCTCTACAAAGCGATGCAAATACGAAGTGGATTACACGACCCATCTGTGATACCTGTGGCTCCGATTAAATGGGAACTTGATGCTGTTTTTTCCTTGGGTTCAGACGAGAAAAAGACACGGTGAATTATGCTGAGTTGAGGAGGGGGTTCAGAGACTAAACAACGCTGCATACTGAGTGTGTTTGAGTGACACTAACTACGTCTGGTTTCCTCGCCAACTGGCTTAGCCCTGTGGTTACCATTGTATTTCCAGACATTTGAACTGGCACTTTGTTTCAGCCAGTGTGAGCTCATTCATTACTGCAAATAAAGACATCTGCACGTATTGTAAATATTTTAACCACAAAAACCTCGTATTTATGGATAATGTGCAGGTGTAGGTGAGCCCACAATTCCGTGCTTTTTCCATGTACTGTACTACAGTGTTGTGAGGCATGGGACTATTGTGTTAAGTACTTTAAGTCTGTTTTGTAGACAGCTACTGGCAAACACTCATGGCTGTTAAATGCTTGGCACAGATTGGAGGTTCATTACTTATGCAAAAAGCCTCAGTGGCCTACAGATACTTACTGCACCCCCTGTAGTTAACGTCAGCCCAACACGGACCTGCTAGATAAGCAAAATACATCAGCATTAATCAGCCATTGCCCACAAGCCTTTCTACCTTTAAATTTTTAAAATGATACTGTATAGCTACATGATAGCTGAATTAATAATCGATTTGCTACTGGCGACGAAGAAACAGAAGTGGGTCATGTGTTTTTTTTTGGTAGTCTTTCTTTTTTGGATCTCATTTATACAGTTTTAACTTGAATTCAGTTTGATTATTTTGTGTATTATTTATGATAAGCTAATCAGATCTGAACTCATAAAAAAACTAGAAAAGCACTCGGAGTGCGCAGACCTCCACCAGGGCAGATCAGTCACCCCCCCACCCCACCCCACCCCCCGATCACCACCAAAATGTAATCATTTGTTCCTTGTGCCAGTATCAACTTTTCCTGAAAATTTCATCCAAATCCGTCTATAACCTTTTGAGTTATCTAGCTAACAGACAGATGAACAAACAAAAATCACCCCCCCCCCGATCACCACCAAAATTTAATCACTTGTTCCTTGTGCCCATATCAACATTTCCTGAAAATTTCAGGAAAATCCGTCCATAACTTTTTGAGTTATCTAGCTAACAGACAAACAAACAGACAATGAAAACATAACCTCTGCCGTTGCACTTGGCAGAGGTAAAAATCTCTTTTATAAGTATTTCAGTAAAACTCTATGGGTTCCAATCAGTTATTTGCTTTTTTTGAGAGGGATCATACATGTGGGCAATACTACTGTATATAATATACATTGCTATGTAATGTATGCCAATAGGCTCTTCAGCAACAACACTCTAAAGCAGACATAAAGATAGACATATGGAATAACAATAAAGAAATTCATACATATTCATAAATGACTCTGACACAAACAGCATCGCCATGATGCTTGGTGGTGTTCATAGAATTGCCTTTGTTTAAGACATGGTTTTATCTAAACAGGCAGGGTTTGCATCCATTTAACCCGAATAACTGTTTTGTAAATTGTTGTTTTTTAGTAATTTCAGATGCAGTTCATCCACAGTTACAGAGCAAAACTATATCTGCTAAACTATTAACAGAATAATTTTAAATAATATAAAAATAGAATAATCATTACTTACAGCCTAGAGCCTACCCAGCTGACAAACGTTTTGATCTAAATCTGGGGGAAACTGAGCGGTGGAGGGTAATCGCAGCGCTGTTGTGAGTCGTTTGTCCTGGCGAGGTTGCCATAGAGAGTTATAAAAGATGGCCGACAGAGATAAATACTTCCACTTATACGTGACTCACATTGTCCGAAGAATCAATGTTTATGTTTATGTTTATGCATTTGGCAGACGCTTTTTTCCAAAGTGACTTACAGGGGAAAACCAATTAAATCACTCAATCAGTCAAATTTTATTTATATAATGCCAGATCACAAAAAAAGTTATCTCATGACACTTTATATATAGAGTTGGTCAAAACCAGACTCTAAGCCAATTTACAGAAACCCAACAGAACTCATCCCTTGACACGTTTACCATCAATCGTCATGGACTCAAGCTATTAAATGCGTCATTCCTGTTTTTAACTTTATTTCCCATCATGCAGCGTGCGCTTCCAGTCAACAGAGCTACATGATTGTAAGGCTATTGTATTCCAAAATGACTAATAACTCAGAAAATATCAGTCCTATCAACTTGCCGAGATATTTAATATGGAGACAAGACTATTCCTCAACTGTTTGTGCCACATTGGCCAGTTAGAAACATCTCAATTTGTCAGAATCATGCTGATACACACACACAGACACTCTGAGACCTTCCGGTATTATGATATAGATTTATTAGTGTTTAGTATTTAGAATGAGCATAAATTAATCCTAACACTTTGTCACTTGCCTTCCCAGGGGGACGGTTCCTCACTATACCAGAGGTAGGAAACAAGAGGACTGGTAGAGGGGCTCGACTGGTCCTCCCACTGACCCCGCCCTGGAACGACGGCAATCTGTGCCTGTCGTTCCGGCACAAGTTGGCAGGACACCACGTAGGCATGCTGCAAGTGTTTGTGAAGAAGGGAAAGCAATACAGCCCAGCAGTCTGGGGCCGAACAGGTGGAAATGGCTGGAGGCACACTCAGATTACATTATGGGGAACAGGTCTGGAAAGTGTAAGTATAGCAAGAAGTGTGTCGAAGCAACTTACATGATCATCACTACTAGGGGAGGGAAACACAGCAAGTCATGATGCAATACTGTCACCATAAGTCACCCATGATAGCAATTATATCAGTGTTTCTCAAAGTGTGGGGCGGGCCCCCCGGGGGGCGCAAAGGCATGCCAGCGGGGGCATGGGATCACTCCTGGGTGTTTTTGTTTTTTTTCTCCTTCAGGTTAGAACATGTAGCAGGTGGAACTAATATTCTAGTGTTGGAGCACCCTGCACTCATTTTAGGGACGTACAACAAACAAATCTACTGCCATGGTGATCTGTCACTAGACTAGACCAAGAGTTTAGGTTTGGAGAATGGACAAGGATTGGACTGGGAAAAAAAAAGTGGAATGTTTCTGTTTTTGCACAATTCGTACAGTTTGCACTTTAATGTTCTGAGATGTGCGATGGAAACAGGCTTATTGCAGCCACTGATATTGTTAAAATGTTCATCTTCATTACCAAAATTTGTTTGTTGTTCTAAAAAAAAGGAACTTTATTGTCATAATTGTAAGATAATTGCGCATTTCCAATTTTTATTTGGAAAAATATTGTCTCGGAGCAGTCTTGTTGAGTTTATTTGTGTTGTTCAAGCAAAAATCCAAGTTATTTTTAATTTGAACAACAAATAATTCAAGGAAAAGCAAAAAGTATTGTTATAATATTGACATTTCTTTCAATAAAAGTTATAATTGCACCACTGTTACAATGTTGCGGGGGTTGGGGGGGGGCTGGAGATTTTTCATCCTCCAAAGGGGGGCCCGACAGAAAAAGATTGAGAACCACTGAATTATATCATGATATACTAATTCAGTGTTTTTCAACCTTGGGGTTGGGACTCCATGTGGGGCCGCCTGGAATTCAAATGGGGTCACCTGAAGTTTCCAGTAATTGATTAAAAAAAAACAAAAAAAACCTTACTAATACAAAATATATGGCAAGTTGAGAGAGACAATTCCAATCTATAAAAGACATGACAAACTGTGAAGCTGAAACTGAAGGACTGTGGTACTGTTTATCTGTTAAATGTTCATTGTGGTCGGTTTCAGATGCTGCAGCTCTTTCATAATTCATAGTTTGAGTTCTTGTTTGTTCAGTATTAATTGTCAGCCTTGTAAATCCAAGATGGACTGACTGTACATATCCTGACCAAGGAAAATCAAATTCTCACTTTGTGCAGTAATCTACGCCTGGCTTCTCTGCCTCCGTCCATAATAATATACATTATATAGACTAAATGTCATCTAAAATTAACATTTATTTGCTACATAGTATAGCAAACTATTACATGATCAAAAACAAATTAATTTTAGCGAGAGAAAAAAAAAAAGTCTCGGGTCACCAGAAATTTGTGATGTTAAAATGGGGTCACTAGCCAATAAAGGTTGGGAACCACTGAGATAGCGTTAGGCAAAATAAGTCTTAACTTCAGCCTAAACCCTTTCGGTCACATTGTATATGGAACAATGGATATGTTGTTTTTTGTTTGTTGTTTAAAGTAATTAACAACCAACTAAAATTAATGTTTATTTGCAACATAGTATAGCAAACCATTACATGATCAAAAACAAGTTAAATTTTTGCAAAAAAAAAAAAAAGTCTTGGTTTTGAATGTCTGGGGTCGCCAGAAATTTGTGATGTTAAAATGGGGTCACGAGCCTAAAAAGACTGGGAACCACTGCACTAATTCCTTGACATTTGATACAATGCAAGACAATCAGCACTGACTGATCACAAAGTCTCTGTAACTGAAGAAGAAAATAGACTTGAACAGGCAAAAAGCAGGAGTTGTCTACAGTGTTTATTCACTGTGTTGTTGAGTCACGTTCCCAACCTCTGACAACGGAGATGAAAAGCACAACAAGGTGCATGAAGTCTAAACTAAGTGCCTTTTTAACACACACACACACACACACACACACACACACACACACACTGACGGCAACTTCCAAGTCTGTGTCTGTCATCACTCCAAGAAGTACTGATGCTGGCAAGGCAAACTGGCAGAGAAATCTGTTTGGAGAGTCTACATGTTTTATAAAAAATATTAACATATAGTGCCAGCGTAAAGTGATGCTCCATATATAATACGATGTGAAAGATTTCCGTATCCTCTGCTGACTTCACATTTTCGACTGAAGCATTATTCATTTCACAAGTGTGGTTCTGTTAAAGGAGTGATATTTGGCTTTTTTAAATGGAATTATGCATTTTAAAATATTTCAATGTGGTCTAGATAAACTGTAAATGCTCTGCTTGGGTCTGAATTCTTCATTAATTCAACTCCACAGGTCCGTCTTCAACCCTATTTCTGAGTAATGACACCAGAAAGGTCGTTTTGAGCGCTGGCCCTTTAAATGCTAATGAGCCACTTCATGCCCCACCCCCTTCAGGTTGTTGACCATGTTGAGCCACGTTATGTAATAAATTCCCATTATGTAATAAAAGTTCAATATGTAATAAGAATGTCACGTCATCTTGTAATAAAGCCGCATTATGTAATAAACTGACGCATCTTGTAATAAACTACCTCAATGCATTATGTAGTAATTTTTTTTCGCATTATGTAGTACGTTATTACAGTTTGAGAAATTTATTACAAAATGCACTTGACACATTTTTATTTTCAGGAAAATGTAATGTGCTAAATTAATCTTTAAATTGTGTGGTTAAAGTTCTGATTCCATTACCTGTAGCTCCTGTGACTAATTTCTACTAAATTGCTCTGAAATTATATTAATTTGGATTGTTATTACATAATGAACCATGTTATTACATTTTTTTTTTTAAATAAAAATGTGTCAAGTGCATTTTGTTATAAATTTCTCAAATTGTAATAACTTACTACATAATGCGAAAAAATTTACTACATAATTCATTGAGGTAGTTTATTACAAAATGCGTCAGTTTATTACTTAATGCGGCTTTATTACAAGATGACGTGACATTCTTATTACATTTTGAACTTTTATTACATAATGGGAATTTATTACATAATGCGGCTCAACAGACCATGCCAGACTGATCTCATGAAATTGCGTTGTATGTGATGCCAGTTTATTGCATTTGGCGTGCTATACGTATACATTTTCATCCTTTTGTGTGTTGTTTAACGCCATTTAATGGCGTGTCAATGTGCTAGCCGCTAATTGCGCTAGCCGCTAATCATGCTAATCGCTCACCCTAAACCTAACCCTAACCACTAATCGCAACAGCTGCTAATCACGTTAATTGCTAACAGCTAATAGCGCAAGCCGCTAATCGCTAACCCTAAACCTAACCCAACCACTAATCACGCTAGCTGCTAATTGTGCTAATGGCGTGCTATTTTATGCGGCGTAAATATACATGCTAAAAGCTCATTATGCGTACAGATAACATGGCAGTTAAAAGTGGTGTGTTATCTGTATGCAATTCATGACACCACGTAGACTATGCTTTTCTGCCCTGTTCAGCCACTTGTGTTCGTTTATACAGACAATAACTGAACATTTTAGGTAATCGGCTTGAAGTTGGACTACAACTACAACCGCTGCTGCTGACCAACGATTATGGCGTACTCAGAGAAATGTTTGTCGGAAGTCTTAACCTTATTTGTGCAAATGTCATGACGTAACTAGTTATAAAACATAACAAATTGAGAAGGAATTGAAACGGGTTGCAGAAATGCACAAAATATTTGCCGCAATGAATATAAAGATAGCTTTGCAGCACCTGGAGGGTTCACATTGTGATTTTTTTTTTTTTTTTTTTTGTGATTTAGTGATTTATTTTGAACATGCAATGAAATTAACATATATGCAAACAAGCAAAATATACATAATAATATAAATATCAACAATCATAACAATCTTAGACAGATAGTTTCATTTACGTGCCCAAAAATTCAAACTTTATGAACTATTAGGGTCCAAATACACAAACAAATGAACCAAAGACTAAAAAAGTGGTTTAGCAAAATATGACCCCTTTAACCCTTTCATGCATGAATTATAAGAACCTTAGCCAAAATTTTTTTCTTGAGTGGTTTTATTCCTTCTTAGGCATGAAAAAAACACTGCAATCAAGTTTTTTTCTGTTTTTTTTTTTTTCTTTTCATGGAGTTAGAAAAATGTCCATGCATTTAATTTTTGACGTAAAAAACAACAACATGTGTTTAAACCAGTTTGGCTCATGACCTCAGTTTAACATAACAAATTTCTGGTGACCCCAGACATTCAAAATGGAGACTTTTTTTTTTTTTTTGCTAAAATGTATTTGTTTTTGATCATGGAATAGATTGCTATACTATGTTTGCAAATAAATGTTAATTTTAGATGACATTCAGTCTATATAATGTATATTATTATGGACAGAGGCAGAAAAGCCAGGTGTAGATTACTGCACAGTGAGAATTTGATTTTCCTTTGTCAGGATATGTACAGTCAGTCCAGCTTGTATTTACAAGGCTGACAATTAATACTGAACAAACAAGAACTCAAACTATGAATTATGAAAGAGCTGCAGCATCTAAAACCGACCACAATGAACATTTGACAGATAAACAGTACCACAGTGCTTCAGTTTCAGCTTCACAGTTTGTCATGTCTTTTATGTATTGGGATTGTCTCACTCAACTCACCACATTTTTTTTATAAGTAAGTTTATTATTTGTATTTTTATCAATTACTAGAAATTTCAGGTGACCCGTTTGAATTCCAGGTGACCCCAAGGTTGAAAAACACTGGTTTAAACCCAATATCAGAAAATGAGAAGAAAACAATGAAATAAAAACATTTTAATGCTGCTAATCTGATGTTTTCTCCCATTTTAACATATTCTAATGCTTGTTATTGCTCATTTCATGGAGAAAATATGAAAAAAAAAAAAAAAAACTTTTGGTCTAACAAATAACCATTGATTTACACTCAAACATGTTACTGCAGATCAGGTTTATCAAGAACAGCAAAGTTACAGTAATGGTATGAATTGCAGTGTTTGGGATGATGCATAAGCATCCACTGTGTTGGCTGATATGGAACTAAAACAACAAAACCCATGAATATACAAGAGAACAGCGGTAGAATAACTGTCCACTGTAGTGACCAGTATGCATGAAAGGGTTAAAGATGTGACAGGTGTCCTCTATCATCATCCATTCCTACTGTACATCAGTGTGCTACACTTCCTCCTCGGCCTGATCACAATCAAGGGTACCAGAAAGGGTGCACATATAGATAAAAAATAATAATGCTCTATCAAAAAATCAGACAGGCCATTTTATTTGTCTGATATTTCTCTTTTAACGTCCAAAATATTTTTGTATTATGGTGTCTAGTAAAAATTTCACAGGCTTGTACCCCTGTCAAATCAGAAGTTATTGGGTGTATGGACACTCCAGCCTAACAGCCTCCATATTTAATGCCTACAAAGATATACAAATGTTTCAGCACTCAGGATAATCATGCATTGTTTATTGCATAAATGTGTCCAAAGCATGCGTGCTGAAAAATTCCATATATTGACAGAAACAATAAAATTAGACCCACATATTTTGATATGGTGTATGGACACTACTTGGTGTACGGACTCTACAAGGTTGGAATGGAAATCTGGCTTACCACATGGTCGCATCTGTGTTAGATCTGTAACTAAGTCTTCCTGGTACAGGAGGAAATAAACATTTGTGAACAAGTTATAATAATATATCTATAAGGCATATGTGATATTATTGATGGAAGTATATTGGTGTACGGACACAACATGAATTTTGGTGAACAGTGCACCATTGAAAACATCCGGTTCAACGTAAACATCCATTTGCCACCTTGTTCCCAAATTTTCTGCAGCCAGAGAGCATACCAAAATCTGTCTAGTTGTGCATATTTAGTAGGCCTGTAACGGTACACATAACGAACCGAACCGTTTCGGTACACACCTGTTCGGTTCGGTACACAGCTGTACCGAAACGGCACAGTATGATGAGAAAAAGAAATAGGAACAGAAGACGTTGTTCGATGTGGAACTTTAAATCCACGCAAGTTTCACACGGACATATGGAAGGATGCACACATTGACCCAAAATATGAAATAGCAGCTGATATAAGGTTAAAAAAACAACAACAAATATGATGTGAACCTGGAAGGAAGAGACTGAAGACCCTCCACCATCAGTACAGTCCAGTTTGGATCAGTTCAGGTTCAGGTGAAAGACAACAATGAGGAAAGAGACCTTAATAAGACGGACGTTGTTTGGCCCCTAGGAACTACGGTAGTTCTAAAACACTTACACCTGCTCTGTCTGTCTGTCTGTCTGTCTGTCTATCACGTACATTGTATAATAGAGGAATAAATAGAACGTTGAAAGTATGTAAACTTTCACTTTCGTTTCCTGACAGCGTTTGTTACGTTAGTTATGGACTGCACCCCCAGGTATATAACTGCGTGCCCCCCCACCCCCTGGCTCCAACAAAAAAAAAAAAAAAAAAATCCCCGTGCACACAGGCACACAACACAGTTTGTTTTCTGTCCTAAAATACATAATTTGGTTCATTGTGTTGTCAAAGTTTCTCTTCAGTTTGTTTAAAGAGAATACCAGTTTGTCCTCTTATTAATGTTGCACTTCATGTGGAATTTTTTTGTTATTGTTATGCAGAATGTGAACTGACAGAACTGTGATTAGATTTTTCTTGTTTGTTCGAAACTACCTTTCAGGGAAAAATGCAATACTAATGTTTAAAATATATTTAGTAATATTAATGATTTGTTTTATTTTCTATTTGATTTGTAGCAGCAGAATTATATTATTCTTGTTTTTCTATATTCTATTGTCTCCAAAAATTGGGAGAAAAATGTTTTAAAAAATTCATAAATGCATTAAGGGACATTTTGAGAGGTTTTCTTTCTTCCCGTACCGAACCGAAAAAAAAACCCGAACTGTGGCTTTGAAAACCGAAAACATACTGAACCGAAAATTTTGTGTACCGTTACAGGCCTAATATTTAGTCATAATAATACTTAAATAACAGGTTCCCATTCTATTCTTACAATTAAAGGCCTGTAAAAGAAAGGTTTTCAGAACAAAATGGTTGATTGTCTTAATACTGAAAATAAGAATTGATAATCAAACAGCTGTTCAACAAAAATGATCAATAAATGAAAAGCAATGTGATGTGCGTATTTTGTAATAAAAAAGACACAGGAGTTGAGTAGTAATAATTTATTGTGTTACAAAACATTCTGTACAATAATTTTTGCTCTCTTATAACAATAAAATTGTGCACATTTTCACGCTCATTGGGTCGCCATTTTATCAGTTTTTATCCAATTTTCTTCAAATTTGGAAGATTGCAAGATCGAGTAATAAGATGGCCAAAGAAACATTTTGGGAATGGTTTTGGGGGTATCTTTTTGCAATACTAATTCATAACTGATGCTAATATACACTGAACAAAAATATAAACGCACCACTTTTGTTTTTGCTCCCATTTTTCATGAGCTGAACTCAAAGATCTAAAACTTTTTCTATGTACACAAAAGGCCTATTTCTCTCAAATATTGTTCATAAATTTGTCTAAATCTGTGTTAGTGAGCACTTCTCCTTTGTCCTTTGCTGAGATAATCCATCCACCTCACAGGTGTGGCATATCAAGATGCTGATTAGACAGCAGGATTATTGCACAGGTGTGACTTAGGCTGGCCACAATAAAAGGCCACTCTAAAATGTGCAGTTTTACTGTATTGGGTGGTCCACGGGGGTCAGAAAACCAGTCAGTATTTGGCGTGACCACCATTTTCCTCACACAGTCAAAACTTGTGACATCTGTGGTATTGTGCTGTGTGATAAAACTGCACATTTTGGAGTGGCCTTTTATTGTGGCTAGCCTAAGGCACACCTGTGCAAAAATCATGCTGTCTAATCAGCATCTTGATAGGCCACACCTGTGAGGTGGATGGATTATCTCAGCAAAGAAGAAGTGTTCACTAACACAAATTTAGACAGATTTGTGAATAATATTTGAGAGAAATAAACCTTGTGTGTACACAGAAAAAGTTTTAGATCTTTGAGTTCAGCTCATGAAAAATGGGAGCAAAAACAAAAGTGGTGCGTTTATATTTTTGTTCAGTGTACTTGCACACCTTGATTGTGATCAGGCCGTCCTGTTTGCCAGTGTTTCCATGTTCTCCTTTGTGCTTTCACCAGGTGATCCTGAAGGGGGAGCGTGGGCGAGGCAGGAGTGGAGAGATGGCTGTGGACGACATCACCCTGACAAAAGGTTCCTGCACAGAAGAACACAATCTAAGGAGACTCTGACTGACTGAGCAGAGAAAGGCAGAGAGAAAATAAGAGGGAATATCATCCCAAAGAGAACTGACTCTGTTGTGACTCCAGTTAACTCTGCCTCGGCTACTCCCCTCACCCCCACCCTCGCCCAGTGCCCCCCTCCCCTTCCACTCCGAGCCCACCCCCTGTTATCCAGTGAATAATATCTGAAAAAAAAAAAAAAAAAAAAAAAGTGCATCTGCGGAATGCTGGGTTTCTTTTATTCAACTGTCCATGAATACAAAGACTGAACCAAATCTCATGGGTGTATCCCAGCAGCACACCCCCACCCCCATCTCCTCCGTCTCCCTCTCTCTCCATCACCGTGTTACACTTAAACCTGCATGCACCTACTTACCATGGAAATGTCCTCTGCCTAACACAGCCCTGGCAGCCTTCCAGCTCCACCGCTAAGAGACATTCACTTTATTTCCACCCAGAGAGAGGGTTGTTCCCTCATTTAGCCATCTGCTTTGCGTTGCTTTGATCCTTTAACCATGAGCCATTGGATTTTATTTGCTTGATGTTAAAACATGTGGCCAGGGGTGCATTTTTGTTGTGATCAGCAAAATATTAGTTGTTGTGATCAGCAAAATATCAGAGGTGTTATTTCATTTAGGAGTACAGGTAACAGTATGTTAGAGGCAAAATGGATTTTCATTTTCCTCCAAATCTGGTGGACACTGAAAACATAAAATCAGTCCGATTCACAAACCCCAGCTTTTCTCGGTCTAACACAGGTTTACGGTACTGCTACAGTTCTATAGCACAGTTCTGACTGAAATGATGCACCTTTTCTTGTCTTTTGTTTGACATATTATTTCAATTCTATTTGGCAGAAAAGGGGGTTTGAAAAATTTAGCACATTTTCTACCATGATCTTTAATTGAAGCCTCCAAAAATGAGTTCGACTCCACAGACACGTTTTTCAGATACTTGAAATATACCAGACAGAATCGGTGTATGATTTTGAAACTTGCAGATCAGCTGTTACTTTCTATTATTATGCAGGATGTGCTTTGTTATATTAAGTGCAGTTTGTTATAAAAGACCGATACCTACAACTTTTTAGGCTTTCACAAATTGTATTATTGTAAATGTAGTTGTGTGTATGTACATAATCTAAAGATCCCGTTTGTTGTGTGGTTTATACAGTAACTCATACGTTAATATAAATTGGATGAATTGGTATTGCAGCAACTCTTAAACTCTAAACATCATTTATACAGATGGAAACCTTGTGTATGCAAGGCTGTGTTTAAAGTGCACAAATTGTGTATGTTCCTGTGTTATGGTATAATGCTTGTAACTTGCGAAGCACATAGTTGCATATTGTACGCTGTGATAATGAAGGGCATCGGCTGGAATTGGAAGTTTTCTGTATGCATGGGTGCATTCACCACATTCAAAGTTATCCAGATAAATATGTAAATAAATTACATTTGACTCATTGAGTTTTTATGTGAAAAATGTCTTGTGCTGGAAGTCTCCGCTCGCTCCATTTCTAAGCCAACTACTGACTTGGGTGCTCACATTCATGAAAACAACCTGCGCTGTGATTTCTTTGTGGAGGACACAGGTTGTTTTTCAGTGAAAATGCTCCATTCTGAATTATTTGAAGGGCTCATATTTTGCTAAATCCATTTTTTTAGTCTTCAAGTTCAAGTTCAAGTTGACTTTATTTGTACCAGTAGGTAGATTTGTTTGCAGTAAGCTTTCACTCACTGCCGGTCGCTGCGTGCGCAAGCGCCCAACACAAATCCTTTGGAAATTACAGTGAAGAACAGAAGATAATGCAAAGCACACATACAAGACATCATACAGTTTCACACATTACACGTGGACACATGCTGGAATTTTTTCATGGATTTGAAGGGAAACTGAGGGACAGCGTGAACATAAAGGCCGACAGCAGACGTGAATGGGACAATGTGGGTACGGGGGGTGCATGAACTGTGTAATAATTGTGGAATGTGTGTGCGAAGATAAGAGACTCCAGTGGGGTCACTCTAAACAGTCTTTGGTATATTTATTTATGTATTTGGGGACGCTAGCAGTTCAAAAAGTTTTAATTTGAACCCCCCAGATGCTGCAAAGCTATCTTTATATTCACAGGTGTCAAACATATGGCCCGGGGGCCAAATCCGGCCCGCCAAAGGGTCCAATCCGGCCCGCGGGATGAATTTGTGAACTACAAAAATTACACTTAAGATATTAACAATCAATGATGTCAAAATCATTTTAATTCAGGTTCCACATACAGTCCAATTAGATTTCAACTGGGTCAGCCCAGTAAAATATTAGCATAATAACCTATAAATAATGACAACCCCAAATTTTCTCTTAATTTTTTTGGTGTAAAAAAGTAAAATTATATGAAAATGTTTACATTACCAAACTAAACTTTTACAAAAAATGTGAATAACCTGAACAAATATGAACAAACGGAAATGTCTTAAGAAAAGTAAAAGCAATTTGACCAATATTTTGCCTTTTACTAAATACAGGGTGACACAAAAAAACGGGAACTTTTTAACAATCCAATAAAACCAAGAGGGATGGAAGAAAAATATTTTATTTATTGTAATTGAAACCTTAAACCATGCCTTTTAAGAAATAATGATGGAATTTTCATTTTTTAAAAATTACGTCCTGTAGATGGCGTCCTCCTGTATGAATGCATTCTTGAAATCTGCTGTTGAGATTCTTCATTGACCGCTGCAACATCTCAGCAGGGATACTGTGAATTTCATCCTGAATTCTCTGTTTTAACTCATCCAGAGTTCTTGGTCGAGTCGTGTACACTTTACTCTTGAGATAGCCCCACAAGAAAAAATCACAAACGGACATATCTGGCGATCTAGGGGGCCAGGGAACATTACTGAATCTTGAGATCACACGGTTACCGAACAATTCTCGCACAGCCGCCAGTGGTTACTAAAATGGGGGTGTGTTTACTTGCTCAAGGTCACTGTCTCGCAATGCTGCTACTTGCTCATGTCTGCCAATACTCACTTCAAAAATTCTCGTTTTTTTGGGTCACCCTGTATTTTGTGCGATTGTACTGCACATGTGTAAACGATAAACTGATAAACCGAGGTATAATATTGTTAAAATTGCACTTTTTTTCCTTAAGACAATTCAAGTTGTTCATGTTATTCAGATTTTTAAGGAAACTTTGTAGATGTAAACATGATCATAGTATAATTTTACTTTTTTCACAGTTATCATTTTACTGGTCCGGCCCACTTGAGATCAAATTGGGCTGAATGTGGCCCCTGAACTAAGATGAGTTTGACACCTCTGTAGTATGTGAAAGTTTGTAGTTTTTTTTTGTTTTGTTTTTTTACATTACACAATTGCCTTGATTGGAAACCCTACAACGCCACTGGTTTTCAGATCATTTTTGTTTTTATTTAATTAAATGTCGTTTGGAGTGGACAGGTTTTTTTTTTTTTTAATAAATCTATGAAACTCTTGTCCACTACAGAGGACAAAAATGCATTGCTGGGTCTCAGTAGGATATAAAATCGAGTGGAATTCTACAACCTGTTTCAATACTTGCTTAATTTGTTATGTTTTATAACTAGTTACGTCACATTTGCACATATAAGGTCAAGACTTGCAATGAAAATTTCTCCGAGTACGACATAATTGTTTATCAGCAGCAGCAGTTGTAGTAAAAACTGAAAATATAACCAAACTTTGAGCTGGTCACCTAAAATGTTCAGTTGTTGGTTGTATTAACAAACTCAAGTGGCTGACTGGGACAGAGCAGCACGGCTAACAACCTGGAGGGGGTGGGGTCATGTGCATTTAAAGGGCCAGCGCTAAAAATGACCTTTCTGGTGTCATTACTCAGAAATAGGGTTGAAGATGGACCTGTGGAGTTGAATTAATGAAGAATTCAGACCCAAGCATAGCATTTACAGTTTATGTAGACCACAGGGAAATGTTTTAAAATGCATAATTCCATTTAAAAAAAGCCAGATATCACTCCTTTAAGTCCCTTTTTCTGCTCCTCTGTAGCATCAACAATGTGCAACATTAGCTACAGTGACCTCACAAATGAAAACTGCGAACACCAGCAAATGGGCACAAAAAGAATAAATGGCAAACTTTGATTTAATTTTAGTCAGAGGGGTTTGACAAAAATGCTCTCAGTTGTAGTTATAGCTTAATTTTCTAAACTGTTAGTTTAGTTTTTGTCAGATAAATGAATGAAAGATTTTAGCCAACAAAAATCTAGTATTTATTGACAGTTGTTCAATGTAAACCAGAAAGGTAACATTGCACAATTCTTAGATTTTAACATTCAGGTCATATACACACTAATTCACTATCATGAATGCACATCCTAACACAAAACGCATAAAGAGAATGCCAAGGGTGTGCAAGGCAGTCATCAGAGCTAAGGGTGGCTACTTTGAAGAAACTAGAATATAAGAGATGTTTTCAGTTATTTCACTCTTTTTTGTTAAGTACATAATTCCACATGTGTTCATTCATAGTTTTGATGCCTTCAGTGAGAATCTACAATGTAAATAGTCATGAAAATAAAGAAAATGCAAAGAATGAGAAGGTGTGTCCAAACTTTTGGCCTGTACTGTAAATAATAGGATAATAATAACTTTTGAGTGAAAAAATTAAAATTCCGTAATGAAAATGTGTACTTGAACATAACATGAATAGATATGAACAACCTGAAAATTCTTTAGTAAAATAAGTGCAATGTTAAGAATATTACGCCTTAATTTGTCATTTACACATGTGAATCACAACTTAGAGATCACAGTGGATCAACAAGTACACAAAACATTAAATAACAGGGAGAATCTTATTAAAATTCCACATACTTCTCTTAACATATTTCAGGTTATTCACATTTTTTATATATATATATATATAAAAGACTAGTCTGTAAATCTAAAGATTTTTGTGTAATTTTACTTTTTTTTTTACAATAAAACAAAGAGAGAAATGTGCAGTTTTCATTATTTATAGGTTATTATGATAGTATTTTACTGGTCTGATCCACTTTAGATTGAAATGACCTAAAATGATTTTAACATGACCTAAAATGATTTTAACAGTTAATATCTTCAGTGTAATTTTTGCATTTCACAAATTCATCCCAAGGACCGGATTGAACCATTTGGTGGGCCAGATTTGGCCCCCGGGCCACATTTTTCACACCTGTGATCTACATGATCTGTGAATTAAATATGGGAAAATACATGATTTAGACTGAAAAATATTAAATATGGAGAATCATGTAATAAAAGGTGATAAATCACTTGGGAAAGACAAAAAAAAATCTTTGGAAGGTGTAACAAAAATAGCAGTGGGTCTTTAAGGGTTAAAGGATAGGGTTTTTTTTTAGCCGAAACATGGCAGTTTGTGGTAAAGAGAGTAAAGCAACACCTAGTTTTGTGTGAAACTAGTTGAACTGCATTTCTTGTCACATGATACAGCTCATCAACACCAAAATTGCTGTTACCACAGGATATTTCATGTTTGTTGAGAATGAGGTAAAAAAAAAAAAAAAAGGTATTAAAAGAGGTGAAAATCATTGCAATGTTTGTCATGTTGAAGTTTCCAAGAAGTCTTCAGCGACCCTGAACTGATCGTGGAGACAGACAGTTCCAGTGCCACCCCATGTGTATAGTCTTTATAGTTATGTATTCTCACTGTCTTCAACAGTTTTACAACAAACAGTGACTTTCTCGAATTGTCAAAGCATATGTGTAAATGTCAGCATAATTTAAAAGGGATCCAAAAATAACTTGTGTGTCTTCATTGACTGCAGTACAATGTTTTTTTTACCCTCTGTAAGGATGACATGTGTCCTTACAAAGGGCGACATGGAGGGTCTCCAGTTCATTGGAACTCACACCTGCTGCATGTGACAGTGAAGAGGAAAGAACAGAAGAGACACTGATTGGGATGCATGAACGGGAATAATTTACAATCTGAAGGATCTGGATATTTATTTATTTCCCCTAATTCTTATGACTAATGACTCAGGTGTCACTGAGCCCATTTACATGCATACCAATACGACGATCATGATTCGATTTCTGGAGTTATCAGATTATTCAAGTGATCATGTAAACAGTTAACTTTATATTTAGATTTATCATCATTTATTATGATATTATTCTCTGTATATTGGGTTTTTTTCCATAAAAATCAGGGATTTTTTCTTATATTTAATTCACTGATCATGTTAAATTTAATTAAAAAATAAAATTAAGGGTTATTCTATCAGAAACAGATAAAACTGGAGAAATAGTGACTTTTTCTGTAAAATCTATCATTAACTGAACCTAAAATAAGTGTCTCCATCCACTGTTATTGATCCAACTCAATGGGTTTTACTGGTGAATCAATGTTGTAGAAGATGACGATGTTTCCATGTTCACTACAGAGCCTCTGAACGTCCAAATGGGTCATATCTGATGACCATGAAAAGACAAAAAAATGCATTTTGTGCCAATTGTTTACATGTATTGATAGGATTAGTGGATCAACAAATATTAAACAGTTTACATGACTTGATAGTTTTGGTCACCAGTGGATGTTGCGGTCTTTATGGGTTAAGTAGAAGCACTTTCCCAAGAGTAAAAAGTGGCTCAATCACCTAATCAGCCACCGATGACCAAAAGCATCTACTGATCTAAAATGTTTAATAACTTTTGAACAACTAATCATATCAATACATTGAAACAATTCAGGTAAGCTTTTCGGTGACATCAGATATGACCCATTTGGACGTTCAGGAGGCATCAGTGAAAGTAGAAAAACCATCATTTTCTGCATCTTGATCTGATGTCACCCCTCTTCGTGAATGAATTGTGCATTCTCAGAGGTTTGGAGCACTTGTTCAGGAAACAAAGTCAGAGACAGAGCTTGGCTATATTAGGATGGAAAGTTCACTGGCAAACTGTTTTGTCACAAACATAAATTACTAGGAAATGTAACGTTAGTCAGGTACACTATATTGCCAAAAGTATTGGCTCACCCATCCAAATAATCAGAATCAGGTGTTCCAATCACTTCCATGGCCACAGGTGTATAAAATCCAGCACCTAGGCATGCAGACTGCTTTTACAAACATTTGTGACAGAATGGGTCGCTCTCAGGAGCTCAGTGAATTCCAGCGTGGAACTGTGATAGGATGCCACCTGTGCAACAAATCCAGTCGGGAAATTTCCTGGCTCCTAAATATTCCACAGTCAACTGTCAGCCGTATTATAAGAAAGTGGAAGTGTTTGGGAACGACAGCAACTCAGCCATGAAGCGGTAGGCCACGTAAACTGACGGAGCGGGGTCAGCGGATGCTGAGGCGCATAGTGCAAAGAGGTCGCCAACTTTCTGCAGAGTCGATCGCTACAGACCTCCAAACTTCATGTGGCCTTCAGATTAGCTCAAGAACAGTGCGCAGAGAGCTTCATGGAATGGGTTTCCATGGCCGAGCAGCTGCATCCAAGCCATACATCACCAAGTGCAATGCAAAGCGCTGGATGCAGTGGTGTAAAGCACGCCGCCACTGGACTCTAGAGCAGTGGAGGCGCCTTCTCTGGAGTGACCAATCGCGCTTCTCCATCTGGCAATCTGATGGATGAGTCTGGGTTTGGCGGTTGCCAGGAGAACAATACTTGTCGGACCACATTGTGCCAAGTGTAAAGTTTGGTGGAGGGGGGATTATGGTGTGGGGTTGTTTTTCAGGAGCTGGGCTCGGCCCCTTAGTTCCAGTGAAAGGAACTGGGAATGCTTCAGCAGACCAAGACATTTTGGACAATTCCATGCTCCCAACTTTGTGGGAACAGTTTGGAGCTGGCCCCTTCCTCTTCCAACATGACTGTGCACGAGTGCACAAAGCAAGGTCCATAAAGACATGGATGACAGAGTCTGGTGTGGATGAACTGGACTGGCCTGCACAGAGTCCTGACCTCAACCCCATAGAACACCTTTGGGATGAATTAGAGCGGAGACTGAGAGCCAGGCCTTCTGTCCAACATCAGTGTGTGACCTCACAAATGCACTTCTGGAAGAATGGTCAAAAATTCCCATGAACACACTCCTAAACCTTGTGGACAGCCTTCCCAGAAGAGTTGAAGCTGTTATAGCTGCAAAGGGTGGACCCACGTCATATTGAACCCCATAGACTAGGAATGGGATGGCACTGAAATTCATATGCGAGTCAAGGCAGGTGAGCAAATACTTTTGGCAATATAGTGTAGGTATGAACCTGGGCTGTTCTATAAGAGTGGGGGTGTTGGAGGAGACTGAATGAGGTATGCATGGATCACAGCCAGATCCGGGGTTGGAGCCGGGGCCGGAGCTAGGGCCAGGTGAATTGTTGCTGTGCAGCGCTCATGAAACCTCGAGAACAAGCATTGTGCGTGCCAGTACTCTGGAGGTGTGGCTTCAGGGGAATGTTTGAAGAAAGGGATTTAGACTTTTGAATTGAGTATTTTCAAAATGTAGCTTGCTCAAACCATTTTTCTAAGATCTCATACCCCACCTTTAGCCTACTGTCGTGAAAAATTTACGGCCGCAGGTGGGAGACATCTTTGGTCCCTTTGACGCTCTTCCTCACTGTTGAATGTTGAATTTATGTCTCTGTACTCCCATCTATGTAGTGGAGCTTCGTCAAGTAAATGCAAACAGAGTCAAGTCAAAGTCAGAGATCGAGCAGAATTGGAGCCACATAAAGTGTTTATTCATGCATAAAATAAACACTGAGTTGATATCGGCAGAAACAACTGACTTTTCGCTCTGGCAGAGCATTTTTATATTGTCAAAAGTAGGTTGGGTTTAGCTACAAACCATACCCATTTTTATCATATTTTGAACATTAATCCAGTCCTGTCAGAAACCCCCTTTTTAACTTGTCTCTAATATGAGCTGGTCAGGATTGGTCAAAACATATACATATACAACTAATTCCCAGTATTTGATTACCATATAATAATATTAAACTTTTTCCCAGAAAATGTAAATTATTTCCCAGAATGTCCAAAATTCCCACTCACGTGTGCTTCTTTTGTACACCACGTTTTTCTAAACTTTCCATGAGCTCACATGTTCTTTCTGCCTGCCCCATTTTGTAACTTTCCATAAATTCACGTGTTCTTTTGATGGCTATATGTGTTCATTCTTTTGTGGGTCTCCCAGGAAAAAAGTCAGCTACTCTAGTACAATCTACACGTTACACTAAGAATAACTTCTGGCATGCAAATGAATACAGGTTAAATACTTTTGAGTACAAATTGAATACTTTTGATTAAAATACGGATTTTTTGGCACCACACTACTGTTTGCAATTCTGCAGATTTTTGTAGGTTAAGGATAATAGATGGATTTGCATTGTCCTTATGTAAACAGGTGAGGTCTGATGTTAAACATGTGAGTTTCATAAGGCTAAAATACCACAAATATTGTTTTAAGAGGAAGAAAATCAATTGAACATCTTTTGTGAGCCTTGAGGATGTACAACTATAGTGTATTTTGCTAAGAAATGAACACAGGTGTGTTTTTATAGATTTCAAAAGAAATCCCTCACTATAACAATGCCCCAAAACTTCAGATATTTCTTCTGCACTGGGGCTAAGTACAGGGATCAAAGTGTGAAATCATGTTTCACACTGTTGTGAGTACACTTATGACTGTTCTTCATTAATGTTGTACCAATTTTATACCAATATCTAATTACTGCTGTATCTCAACCGGCTGGCTCGCACACTTTCTCCTCTGTGTTTGTTTACTGTTCACCCTGCTGTGCTTTGTATGGCACAGTTTGATATTAAAGTATCACTGAACTTTGGGATTCAGAATTTCATTTCAGAAAGAAGAATAATTTATTTCAGCACTGTTTACAGACAAATATGAAAAAAATAAGACCAGTCGAATTTATGCAAATTAAAGATTAAAAGATTAGGCCATCTAAATAAAACTGAAAAAGTACAAATATTTATTGGGGAACCATAAATTAATCACAAACAAAATGCCAGACGTTTATGTGGATGATGTGGATTTTTAAAAAAGAAAATCTTTGTAACATAACTATAATATATATATATATATATATATATATATATATATATATATATATATATATATATATATATATATATATATATATATACATATATATATATATTAACATTACATAATAGAACTTCTCTGTACAGATTTTAATGAGTAGAATGGATTCAATCCTGCACCATACATATTCATCATAATATATTTCTATGAAGCTCTTGATTAAAGTAACCAGGTCACAGCAGCAATGCTTTTTAAATAACTTAATGAAAGATGCTCTGTGTCCATGGTACATTCAGAGTAAGTGCAATACAGATCTTGTTGGAGGAGTTCTTCACCTTCACCGTTTCTTGTGTATCACAAGTGGGAACATTGAAATGAAAGGATACACTCAGCCTTTGGAGTGAATGTTCTTTGTCATAAGCATGACTTCAGTAAACCTTAGCCTATGAATTCTCATTTTAGCCAGAGAAAGTTTTTATTTGCTCAAATGTGAGCTGCAGTTTCAATATTGGATAAGTCCCTAAACAATGATTCTCTAAAGTTCTGTCACAGACCAGTGATGAAATACCTAAAGAAAACACATTTTGCTTCTGGGCAGCTTATTTGGGACAAAAGGGGCAAACAAACAAACAAACAAACAAACAAACAAACAAACAAACAAACAGTTCTTTTATTCAGTTCTAGAACTACATCTGCAAATGGACGTCCATCAGTCCTGGTGCATCTATAGCCTGTCCGTCCATGGGAGTGGATCTCTCCTTCACTGTGGTTCTCCCCGAGGTTTCTCCCTTTTCCCACTGGGTTTTGAGTTTTTCCTTGCCGAGAAGGAGGGTCTAAGGACGGGGGATGCCCTGGACACTACTCATTTTCTTGCTGTTCATTTGACTGTTGTTTACTCTAACTGACTCTGTAAAGCCCTTTGAGATAACCTTGTTGTGATATTGGGATATACAAATAAAGTTGAATTGAATTGAATTGAATTATTAATACAAAACACCATGGATTATAGAATTCCAAAGGGAAGAGGCAAGTACTAACAAAACTATGTTATATGGTTGTATATGTGTGTGTCAAACATCTGTGAAAAGCTACCAAAGTCATTCTCTCACACACATACACACACAGGCAAAGTGAAACACAGTAAGAAAAGAAAATTAAACACCTTTTTCAGTTTATAATGAATAAAGCATGAAGCCTTTGGCTGACTGAACCCAAAAGACCTTTTCAGACTGTTATGCTCATTCCATGGAACAAAACATCTTTCAGAGGTAAGACATTAGTGAATGTCATAAAAGATAAATGGTTGAGGGAATGGGCTACAAAGCTAAACAGCATTCGAGTTCTTCATTAGGGTGAATTCAGACAGGAGTGAGAACTGACAATGGTCTTTTCTTCAGTGGTTTAGACAGCTGAGAAATGAAGCCTCCAATCTTCTTATTAGACCACTTCTGTGTTACTTCAGATTAAACATTTGTACATTCATTGAATCTACCTCATCACCTTCAAAGAGCTGCTGTGTCGTCTTCTCTTCCTGTGAATAGTCTGGTTTAACTTGTTAGATCTGCCTTTCCCAAATTTATGGTCAGGGTCCAAAGTGGGTCACACAATTTATTTATCTATTTTTTTTTTTCTGGGTCAAAAATTTGTAGCATAAAACACATAAAGTAGAGGAAAGAAGAGTGTTCTCTGGGAAAATTTATAAATGTTGACCTAACAAAAGCAATAAGAGGCCACAGAAAAAAAAAAGACAAAGAAGGATGTAAAAGATGCAAAGCACACATGGCCTGATCACAATCAAGGTGCACAAGTATATTTGCATCAGTTATGAATCAGTATTGCAAAAAGATCCCCCCAAAACCATTCCCAAAATGTGTCTTTGGCCATCTTATTACTAGATCTTGCAATCCTTTGAAATTTGAAGAAAATCGGATAAAAACTGATAAAATGACGACCCAATGAGTGTGAAAACGTGCGCAATTTTCTTGTTATAAGAGAACAAAATTATTATACATAATGTTTTTTAACACAATAAATAATTACTACTCAACTCCTGTGTCTTTTTTATTGCAAAATACACACATCACATTGCTTTCCATTTATTGATCATTTTTGTTGAACTGCTGTTTGATTATCAATTCTTATTTTCAGTATTAAGACAATCAACCTCTTTGTTATGAAAACCCTTCTTTTACAGCCCTTTTATTGTAAGAATAGAATGGGAACCTGTTATTTCAGTATTATTATGACTAAATATGCACAACTAGACAAATTTTGGTATGCTCCCTGGCTGCAGAAAATTTGGTAACAATGTGACAAACGGATGTTTACGTCGAACCGCATGTTTTCAATGGTGCGTTGTTCACCAAAATTCATGTAGTGTCCGTCCACCAATATACTTCCATCAATAATATGGCGTATATGCCTTATAGATATATTGTTATAACTTGTTCATTAATGTTTATTTACTCCTGTACCAGGAAGACTTAGTTACAGATCTAACAGAGGTGCCACCATGTGGTAAGCCAGATTTCCATTCCAATCTTGTAGAGTCCATACACCAAGTAGTGTCCGTACACCAAATCAAAATATGTGGGTCTAATTTTATTGTTTCTGTCTATATATGGAATTTTTCAGCACGCATGCTTTGGACACAGCATCTATGCAATAAACAATACATGATTATCCTGGGTGCTGAAATATTTGTATATCTTTGTAGGCATTAAATATGGAGGCTATTAGGCTGGAGTGTCCGTACACCCAATAATTTCTGATTTGACAGGGGTACAAGCCTGCGAAATTTTTAGTAGACACCATAATACAAAAATATTTCGGACTTTAAAAGAGAAATAGACAAATAAAATGGCCTGTCTGATTTTTTGATAGGGTATTATTATTTTTTTATCTATATGTGCTGGTACCCTTGATTGTGATCAGGCTGACATGAAAATGAGTTTACAGTGATTTGGATCCCTAAAAAGCCAGTCATGTTTGTGTGTTTGTGTACACTAGTGTGTGAATTGTTTTATTTTCTAAATCAGTGTCCCAATGAGATGAAGGGATATAAATTTAGCAGCTAAAAGAATGTTCTTGAGGCAGTTTACTGCTGATGAATCAGCAATATTACAGCACCATCATCAAGCTTATACAGATAAGGGGCATCTACAGGGTGTCCCATAAGTCTCCGTACATAGGAGACATAATACATTCCATACATATATGGTTCTAACATGTATTTCTTTATATTTCTTCTTTATAGTTCTTCAGCAGACATGCATTGAAATGTGTTCCCGACAAAATGGCAGTCATATAGAGCATATTATATAAATAAAAATGGTTTATGTCAAGAAACGCTTATTTTTCCTATGTATGGAGACTTATGGGACACCCTGTATATATTTTTATTACAGTCAGTCAATTCAATTTATTTTTATTACTATTGATTATTATTTCAGATGAAGCTATTTCACTATTAGATAAAGCAAAAGGAAGGGAAACATATCAGTGGCTTTTTCTTCAAATTTACGTACACAAGTTTGAAAACATATACATTCACTCACCTTTTGCTTATCTGACAGTGAAATAGCTTCCTCCAGAACTCCTCAGATGCGTAAAAAGTCACCTAAATCCCTCATATGTCAGCCTGCTGTACTCCGTCTGCATGCCATAAAGCCAAAGTGACACCCTTCCAAAATGTCAGGGAAAAAAAATTCCAAGGAAAAAGTCAGAATTCTGACTTTAACCCTTTCATGCATGAATTATGAGAACCTTAGTCAAGATTTTTTTTTCTGGAGTGTTTTTATACCTCATTAGGCCTAAAAAAAAAAATTGCGATCGAGTTTTTTTTTTCATGGAGTTACAAAAATGTCCATGCATTTAATTTTTTAAGTGAAGAAATATGTATTTAAAACCCAATATCAGAAAGTAAAATGAAAACTATTAAATAAAAACATTTTTAAGGCTGCTAATTTGATGTTTTCTCACATTTTAACATACCCTAATGCTTGTTATTACGTCATATAATATGCAAAAAACAACTCTTTTTGTCTAACAAATAACAACTGTTTACACTTAAACATGTTACTGCAGATCAGGTTTATCAAGAACAGCAAAGTTATAGTAATGGTATGAATTGCAGTGTATTATGGGATGTTGCATAAGTGTCCACTGTGTTGGCTCATATGGAACTAAAACAACAAAACCTATGAATATACAAGAGAACAGCTGGAGAAGAACTGTCCACTGGAGTAACCACAATGCATGAAAGGATTAATCTCACAATAATGATTAAAAAAATATATCGGACCTTCATTTTTTTTTTCCAGTGGCCCTAACCCTCTTTTGTAGATCCCTATTATTTAAAGGCAAAAATATTTGAAATTTTTCATCTTTAACTTTATGCAGAGTGTTAAATGACTGAGTGAAATTGAGGCTAACTCTTCAAATGTCATTGTACAAAGACTCTTATTTTGTTGTTGGTGGTGGTTGGTTTGTTTGTTCTTTCATGATGACACAGAAAATAGACTATGGAACTCAACTTTTTTGGAATTTAAATATTTTTATCACTATTATATATATCATGATACCTGTGTTTCCCAAACTTTAGGTCAGGACCCAAAATGGTTTGTTGAGCTGTTATTACTGTCACCAACTGGTAGAGTAACATATTTAGCAACAATATGATTGCTCATCCTGTTTATAACAAGATAAAATAATGACATACAAGACACAGCAAGACTAAAATACAGTACCTCCTAGATAGACATAATATAAAAGATGTAATAAGATTAAAAAAAAAAAAAAAACAAGTTGAAAACACTGGAAAAGTTGCAAAAATGACATAAAAATAGACTTACAGAGACAGTGAAAAGCCAATAAAAGTGTAGATCTATAGCAATTTGTGACATATTTTAATATGTGTGCGTCATGAGGAGGCATTACATTTAACTTTTGGGTCTCATACAGAAAAGTTTGTTTAGTGGTGTTGACAGAGGTCCTCTGGGTTAGACTGGCAAGTGTGACTGACAGGTCACTGCAGATGGATGTTCAGTCTGGACTGCAGGCATTAGCTGAGGATAAAGCTTGAATCTGAGTGAAGAAGACTGATGGGGGGGGACTTGGTAGAGGTGCCCTCTGGACTGGGGTCAGTGTCGGATAAGTCAGGGATTTTTTTATCGACAAAGATTGTAACGGTCTGAAAGTTTGAGTGGTTGTTGTTTCTGAAAAAAGCTGAGGTCTCTGGATTGGTCTAAACCACAGGTGTCAAACATGCGGCCCAGGGGCAAAAACTGGCGCGCCAAGGGGTCTGTGAATTTGTGAAATGCAAAAATTACAATGAAGATATTAACAATCAAGGATGTTAAAATCATTTTAAGTTAATTCAGTCTGAAGTGGGTCAGATCTGTAAAATACTATCATAACTAGAAGCACTCGGAGAGCACAGACCTCCGCCGAGGCTGATCAGTGGCCCCCCCGTGGGCCCCCCCACCCCCGATCACCACCAAAATGTAATCATTTCTTCCTTATCCCATTTCCAACAAACCCTGAAAATTTCATCCAAATCTGTCCATAACTTTTTGAGTTATGTTGCACACTAACGGACAGACAAACAAACAAACAAACAAACAGACAGACAAACAAACAAACAAACCCTGGCAAAAACATAACCTCCTTGGCGGAGGTAATAATTTAGAAATAATGAAAACCACCATTTTTTCTCTTTGTTTTAGTGTATGGAAAATAAAATTACACAAAAACTCATATTTACAGACTAACTTTTTACAAAAAATGTGAATAACCTGAACAAATATGAACAACCTGAAATGTCTTAAGAGAAGTATGTGTAATTGTACCATTATTCTGCCTGTTATTAAAAGTTGTGTCTTTGTAGATCCACTGTGATCTGTAAATTATAATGTACATGTGTAAATAAATAAAGTGTAATATTGTTAAAACTGCACTTATTTTTCTTAGGAATTTTTAAGTTGTTTCCTCTGCCAGGAGGTATTGTGATCACTTTGTTATGTGTGTTTGCGTGTGTGTTTGTTTGTTTGTTAGCAAGGTAACTCAAAAAGTTATGGACGGATTTTCCTGAAATTGTCAGGAAATGTTGACACTGGCACAAGGAAGAAATGATTACATTTTAGTGGTGATTGGGGAGGGGGGGGCAGATCTGTCTTGGCAGAGGTCTGCGCTCTCCGAGTGCTTTTCTTGTGTTTTCATGTTTTCATCGGGGTTTGTTTGTCTGTTAGCAAGATAACTCAAAAAGTTATGGACGGGTTTTGATAAAATTTTCAGGAAATGTTGACACTGGCACAAGGAAGAAATAATTACATTTTGGTGGTGATTGGGGGGGGGGGGCTGATCTGCCTTGGTGGAGGTCTGCGCTTTTCTAGTTCATATTTACCTCCGCCAAGGAGGTTATGTTTTTGCCAGGGTTTGTTTGTTTGTTTGTCTGTCCGTTAGTGTGCAACATAACTCAAAAAGTTATGGACAGATTTGGATGAAATTTTCAGGGTTTGTTGGAAATGTGATAAGGAAGAAATGATTAAATTTTGGTGGTGATCGGGGGTGGGGGGCCTACGGGGGGGGGCCACTGATCGTTAGTGTGCAACATAACTCAAAAAGTTATGGACAGATTTGGATGAAATTTTCAGGGTTTGTTGGAAATGTGATAAGGAAGAAATGATTACATTTTGGTGGTGATCGGGGGTGGGGGGCCTACGGGGGGGACCACTGATCGTTAGTGTGCAACATAACTCAAAAAGTTATGGACAGATTTGGATGAAATTTTCAGGGTTTGTTGGAAATGGGATAAGGAAGAAATGATTACATTTTGGTGGTGATTGGGGGGGGGGGGGGGGGGGGGGCACTGATCAGCCTTGGCGGAGGTCTGCGCTCTCCGAGTGCTTCTAGTTGTTCATGTTATGTTCGAGTGCAGTTCGTAGATGTAAATATTTTCATCATGGAATTTGACTTTTTTCACTCAAAAACATAGAGAAAACTTTGGAGTTGACATTACTCATAAATTCTTATCCTATTATTTATATTATTGTACTGGTCCGGCCCACTTTAGATCACATTAGGTTGCATGTGGCCCCTGAACTAATATGAGTTTGACACTCCTGGTCTAAACTGTCATTGTTGACAGCAGTGTCGTACATGTCTACACAGTGGCTCAACAGAAACAGACTGTATGACTCAGATCAAACTGTCTGTTATAGCTATTTGTCTCCAGGTTTTCTCACCAACTACAGGGTGGGGAAGTAAAATTTACAATATTTTGAGGCAGGGATTGAAAGACAGTGTATGACCAATTAGTTTATTGAAAGTCATGAGAATTTATTTGCCACAAGAAAATTGACATAATAGAAAATGTTTTTATTCTATGTGTCCTCCTTCTTTCTCAATAACTGCCTTCACACGCTTCCTGAAACTTGCGCAAGTGTTCCTCAAATATTCAGGTGACAACTTCTCCCATTCTTCTTTAATAGTATCTTCCAGACTTTCTTGTAATAGTTTTGCTCATAGTCATTCTCTTCTTTACATTATAAACAGTCTTTATGGACACTCCAACTATTTTTGAAATCTCCTTTGGTGTGACGAGTGCATTCAGCAAATCACACACTCTTTGACGTTTGCTTTCCTGATTACTCATATGGGCAAAAGTTTCTGAAAAGGTATGGATAATAGTGTTAGGTATGATTATGACAGCAATATATGTTTGGTTTCAAAACAATTGACGTAGTGCCTGCTGAGAAAAAACAACTAAATGTTCATTGTAAATTTTGCTTCCCCACCCTGTACATTCTAAGAGTTGTTTCAAAAACAAGCTGCACATATAAAAATACAAATATTTAATCCAAAAACTCCTATTGTGACAGTAAAGATATTTGTAAATCAACTGACTATGCTCTACAATTACTTCCTTTGGATGTTTATCCACAGTTTTATATGCATATGGAAATCACAAATTGGTCTTCAAATAGTGGGAAACTTGTGTCTTAATGGACTAGACCAGACCTGGGTATTGTAAGGCCCGGGGGCCACATGTGGCCTGACAGCTGACCCTAACTGGCCCGCATGAGGTTATTGGCAAATTAAAAGTCAATACAAATATATATCATCATAATAGACATAACCAATACAGCGCCACTGCTTTTATTTTGAAGGATCTGCTAATTTACCGTTTTTTCACACATACTTTCTGTACTTGCTTAAGGCTTATGCACTGATTGGTTTGTTGGTCAGTTTCAGCCCGTGAAGATGTCAGCTAATGCCAAAAAAAGAAAGATTGATTCCGAATGCAGAGTTTTTAACAAGACATGGACTTGTAAGTATTTCTTTACTGAAGTCAGAGGTAAAGAAAAAGACAAGGAACTGTGATATGCAAACAAACAAACAAAGCTGGATGCATTTATAGTTTTTCATGTAAAGTTAATGTGGAGCTGGTTTTGTACATTTTCAAAAGTCTTTTTGTGAATATTCATTAAATAGTTGTATTCTGTGCTCCACATTTTAATTTTATTATTGTATTGTTGCATTTACTGTTTTTGTATTGTAGTAAAGCATATATATATATATAGAGAGAGATATATTAAGGAGAGCTGCAAGTGTATTGATCCGGCCCTTAACAACTGTCAACGTTTCTCATGTGGCCCCATAGGAGACTTAACTGCCCATCCCTGGACTAGATCATCAAGACGTGTGCATCCCTGTAGTGAATAATGTTGTTGGATACCAGATAATGAATGGAAAAGGAGTAAGGCAAAAAAAAAAAATCAAGACGAGCAATGGGGCTTGAAACATCACATCAGCTGAAATAAACCCTAATATGGGAGCTGCACCAGTCTGCTGAGTTTTTCTTGTCTTACTCCTTTTAATCTTGTGTCTTCAGGGTTCCTACAGGTTTCTACAAGTGAAATGTAAGATTTTTAACACTACTTAGAACAGAATTTAATGCCCATTTCACAGCTTATTTCACGACCACACTGGCAAAAAAATTTGTGACTCTAACAACTTAGGAAAATATATTTATTTACTCGAACGCCTTGATTCCCATTGTTACTAGTTGAATTGATTTCATGCATACGGTGCATTGAACTTCATACACGTTCGCCTACACTCGAGTCACCCAGGTGGAGAATGAGCTTTACTCCAACCAGGCATTAGCCTATTATTAACCCATAAAGACCCAGTGTGACTGAGGTGGCAGTTCCATAATTAATTTTTCTTTCTATTTAACCTTTCCTAAAGATATTATCACTATTTATTATAGTAGTAGTGTAGTTTTATTTCGAGCACATAGAATCATCAGATAACAAAGAACCATACAACATGGTCAAACAAAATTTTTCTGTTTTAAAAGGAGGGGAAAGAAGTAAAATTTATTGACTCCCACCCCTTTTTACAAACTAATAATTAAATTAAATCTGCTTCCTTTGCTTTAACACACCTTTTCTTCTGTATATTTTTACAATAACACAAAACATCCATACAAACCATTCACATACACTTTTATAGTCACCTCACACACAAACAGATTTGCATAATCAACCATTTTTTTAACATAAACTATAATATTTATATGCACTTGAATTATTTACTACAAGTACAATGCTCAATAAATGTGATAATATCTTCTTATCATGATAATTAATTAATTACAATAATATCTTATTTTATGCGTACTTCTATGTTATAACTAGATAGTCACTATCATATTATCTTCTGTTTTTTTTTTTGCATTTTTTCAGTGAAAATCAGGCATTTTTCTATATTTAATTTACTGATCATGTAGACGTTCATATAAGCTCTGAATAAAGTTGAGGGTTATTACATCAGAAACAGATACAACTGAAGAAAAAGTGACTTTTTCAGCAAATATATCAATAACTGAATGTAAAAACAAGGGTGTCCATCCACTGTCATTGATCCAACTCCATGTGTTTTACTGGTGAATGAATGTTGTAGAACAGGGGTGTCAAACTCATTTTAGTTCAGCGGCCACATTCAGCCCAATTTAATCTCAAGTGGGCCGGTCCAGTAAATAATAACTGTGAAAAATGTAAAATTATATTATGATCATGCTTACATCTACAAGGTTTCCTTAAAAACCTGAATAACATGAACAACTTGAATTATCTTAAGAAAAAGAAGTGCAATTTTAACAATATTATGCCTCGGTTTATCAGTTTATCATTTACACATGTTCGTTACAATTGCACAAAACATTTAGTAACAGGCAGAATATTGATAAAATTGCATTTATTTTTCTTAAGACATTTCCGTTTGTTCATATTTGTTCAGGTTATTCACATTTTTTGTAAAAGTATAGTTTGATAATGTAAACATTTTCATGTAATTGAACTTTTTTACACCAAAAAATAAATAAACAGAAAATTTGGTGTTGTCATTATTTATAGGTTATAATTAGGGATGTCCGATATTGGCTTTTTTGCCAAAAACCGATATGCCGATATTGTCCAACGCTTAATTTCCGATTCCGATATCTACCGATATTGCTGCCGATATATGTGGGATATTAAACTAATTTTAGGTAACATCACATGTTGATTTTCAAGATAAAATTGATTTCCTATTTACATTTTTGACTCTTTCTCATTTACCAACAGTAACACTGTATTCCAAATCACAAAATAAAATAATAATAACAATAATAATAACAAACAGCTCTAAGATATCCCATCATTCCACAAAATATTAGAGGAATCTACACCAAACTTTAGACCAAACATCTTCTAAAGCACCAGGTTCCTTCTAAACTTATCACATTTACATACATCAGTTATAAGTCTAACACATAGTAGTTTAGTTTTTTGATATAAACACTTAAATATTCTTCATTTTCAAGAAAAAAAGAAACAAATGCACTAAATACTGTAGATTTCTGGCCTTTGCTTGGCCGCACCAGGTCCTCCTGTTGGACCACCTGCTGTGTTTGATCTGGAAATAATTATATGGACATCTAGTTATTTATCTATGTATGAATATATGTATTTATTTATTTCCTACTAAAGCCAAATCCAACAGTGTCTTACCTGTGTCTCTGCTGACATTCTACAGCTGAATCTGTTCTGTGTCCTCAGTCTGAATCTGAACTCACTCTAACAGATGAACACTGTCCTTTGTCTTGTCCCATGTCTGTGTGTCTGTCTTCTCCTTGAATGTCCACTAGAAATGTCTCTTTTCTCTTCCTCCTGTCATTTTACCCATGTCGCTCCGTGCCGCCGCACCCCCCCCCCCCCCCCCCCCTTCGTGTCGGACCTGAGCCGCTCCGTGTTTCCCGTGTTCCGTGTCCGTCTCCCTCACCTTCTATTTCTCCGTTCCTGTCTCTAAATGGTTCTTCTGTAGCTCCATCATATATTGAACTGTCAGACTCTGTCTCCATAATCATCTTTAAGGCTTTTGAAACTGCGCGCGGTTCCTGCACAGTCTGCATTTCCTCATTCAGTGACTGCCGCTGGATGCGTTGCCATGGGATACGGAGACTCCAGCGCGAAAACATTAAACCCGGTCTGTCATTTTTCCGAAAAAGCTGCTTAATTGTTTGTTTCTGGACTAAGGAAAGTAATTTGCACGATCCGCAACAGCTTCAACTACAGTATAACAGTGAAAACACGGAGTGATGGAAAATCTCGTCATTGGCGGAGAAAGAGTTAAGTTGTGGAAAAAATGCCGTATTTATTTCTTTTCTCTCCCTCCCTCCATGAGTCTATTACAGTGTGGCAACTCTACTGTACAGTTTTGAAAACTGCACATTTCTTTCAGCTACAAACAATGCTTCATTTACGCGTCGGTAAATGCCGGTGAGATCAAGGCATTATTTTATCGGTTTTAATAATAGGCAAAAAAACCGATACCGATATTCACCGATATTACATTTTTATGCCAATATCGGGCCGATAATATCGGTGGGCCGATATTATCGGACATCCCTAGTTATAATGATAATATTTTACTGGTCTGACCCACTTGAAATCTAATTTGACTGTATGTGTCTGTATGTGGAACCTGAATTAAAATGATTTTGACACCACTGATTGTTACTATCTTCAGTGTAATTTTTGTATTTCACAAATTCATCCCACGGGCCGGATTGGACCCTTTGGCGGGCCGGATTTGGCCCCTGGGCCACATGTTTGACACCTGTGTTGTAGAAGATGACGATGTTCCCACAGTGACTACAGAGCCTCTGAATGTCCAAAGGGTCATATCTGATGACCATGAAAAGACAAGAAAATGCGTTTCATGCCAATTATTTACATGTATTGATAGAATTAGTGGATTAAGAGGTATTAAGCATTTTACATTAGTAGATCATTTTGGTAGCCAGTCGCTGTTGGGTCTTTGTGGGTTAAATTTGCACTTCCCTATGCTTACTTTTCACTTGCAAGCCGTTCCGTAAAGTTCCCAAAGTCAGCTTTCTAATGGCTGCACATGTTGGGTTGAATGTTCTGTGATCATTTCTGCAAAGTTAGCGATAAGTGGTTCCTAATTTAAATATAAATTTTCAGGTTGGAACAGGTGAAACTGAGTTGACTTACTTACTTTCTTATTTAACAGACACATTTAAACACAATACAGCCAACACATTTATGACCACATAACTTAAGACCCACCATATCAATTTTAATACCTTTTAAAGACTTTTAAGGCATTAAATGCAGATTTGTAAATTCAAGACTTTTAAGACTTCAAGACCCTGCGGGAACTCTGGTCCCAAAACAAGACAGCATTAATTACATAACCTGCAGTAGTTGAGAACTCTGTTTTACATGTCAGTATATACTTTTCCACTGGGACATAAACGCAATCATTAGATTTTCTTTGCTTATACCAGCAGGTGAGTGAAATTAACCTCCAGTTTGCAAAATTACTTCAACCACTTCACAGAACTTTGTAGGAGCATCTCTTGTGACAATAGTACCTCACTCACATCTGCTGCAGCTTGAGTGGAATGTGTGCACGGGAAAAAATACAAACTGACAGATTTATGGATTTCCCAGGGATAGTCTGGAGTTTGGGCTTTGCTGGGCTCCCCTGTGAATATAGACAGCTGCAGACACTGTACGCTCTGTCTGTCTGTCCATGCTGTCCAGTGGTGTAGTAGTCCCTGGACAAGTGGGTATACTCTCAATTTTTGGCTTTTTTTTTTTTTTTTTTTTAAAGTTGTCCAGAAAAACTCCTTGTTTTAGAAACCGTGACATGTAAGACCACTCTACTTAATTTACCCAAAAATCCATTTGTAGTATTTGCTCATTATTATAAAATTATCATGACTTGATCAGGAGCAGTTTGTAGTAATTCCCTGTCACACAAGCAGCTGCATGAATGTAAATGTATTCAACTTGAGGCAAATATAGGATAACTTTAGCCTTTCATAACATTAGCCTACTCACACAGTTGAACCATTGGCGACAACATCTCTCCTCTAAATGTGCAGTCATATTTCCAGTAGTTTAAAACTGATTCATTTTGAAACCACCTTAAAACTTACCTCAGAATTCTGCATTCCATGAAAGTAGGTTCTCTTCATATGTGTCACTCATTCGAAAGATGTTTATTCTGCCTTTCTCATTTGCATTTCCAGTAATCACGCATCTTTCAATGAGACGTGTAGTGACCTGTCAATCAACTGGGGTGGAACTGGCACCTGAGGTGTCCAGTCAGGTTCCAGAAGTGGTCAGCACTAGTTAGCAATATTTTCCTCGGCTTGACCCGCCCTACTCTGCCTCTGATTGGCTCATCAGTCCTCATGCCTAAAGTTAACCAATCTAATCAGTGAAGGTACTAAGTACGAGCCAATTAGAGGCAGAGTAGGGCGGGTCATGGATTCACTGTCTGAGGGAAAAAACTGGGCAGTTTGGCTGCAGATACTACTGAATGGTGCACATTAGGGGGATTTAGAAGTGGGTACACCCAATGCTGACTGAAAAATAAGTAGGCATACCCCGTATACCATCATATACCCTGGACTATAGCACTGATGCTGTCATATTACCGGTACAACTACTTTGAAGGACTCCTTTTGTATTGTATTGCTATCTCAAGACCAAAAAAACTACATTACTGGTGCTTTTCTTTTTTGCTACCCCAAGTAACATACCTTTTACATTTGATTGACACATTGATTAACTTAACCCTTTCATGCATGAATTATGAGAAGCTTAATCAAGATTTTTTTTTTTTTTTTTTTTCCCTGGGTGTTTTTAATCTCTCTTTAGGCATGAGAAAACAAACAAACAATGTGACTGAACTTTTTTATGAACCTATTTTTCATGGCGTTACAAAAACATCCTCTCAGCTGGACACCATGCATTTAATTTTAGAAGCAAAGAAACATGTATTTACTGATATACTGCATAGAAACTATGAAATAAAAACATTAATACCGCTAATCTGATGTTTTCTCACATTTTAACATACCTGCATGGAGATAATTTGCCAAAAAAAAGCAACCTTTGTGTTTAAAAATAACAAAACAGTTAATTACAGTCTAATAACAATTAGCAATGTTTTACACTCAAACATATTTCTACAGATCAGGTTTATCTAGAACAGCCAATTTACAGTAATGGTGTGAATTACAGTGTATGGGATGATGCATAAGTGTCCACTGTGTTGGCTGAAATGGAAATAAACCAACAAAATCCATAAATATACAAGAGAACAACACCTTTGAACAGCTGTCCACTGTAGTGACCACTATGCATGAAAGGGTTAAGATTAATATAAAGATTAAGATAACTGACAATATGCTTTAGTCTTATCAATGTAGAGAGTGTAAGATGAAATGATGAAGTGGTACAATCACACTACAGAAGTGTAAGTTGCAGCACAACTCCTGTGTTTTGCAGATCTGACGCTGATTAAAAGAAATGGACTGAGAAAAGTAAAACTGCACATCTGCTGTCTACAGTGTTTGTCCTTGAGTGTAGAGCAAGACTTTTTCCCCTCATGTCACAGTTCTTGTTTGTTAAATTGTGTTATGCATGCAAATGTTTGAAATGAATTGAGTTTGCCCAGCGGCAATGTGCAAATACAGTTTAAGAACGGTATAAAAAAAAGTCATCACTGGGCAGTTAAAGAGTGGGAAAGCTAATTATGATTCCTTCACAAGCAGACCGACCCAAGGGAGGAAAGAGATGCCTGATCAGCACTCTGTCTATCATGGAAGTGGAGGAGGGAGGTCACACCTTTATTCACCATAATGCACCTAGTCACACTGTTCTCCAGTGAGGACGCTCTCTGTTTTCAGTTTTGATCATTATATATAAAAATGTCTTTTTTTTTTTTTTTTTGTCAAATCTCCTCACGGAAAAGCTGTTCATGAGAGACTTGATGAGATGCAACATTATCTTAATGAGTCAAAAACAAGATGACTTTTACACTAATACTGATGCACTGGGGTTCATTATTCTGTCAAACAAAAGATGAAGTAATACAGGGTGGGGAAGCAAAATTTACAATATTTTGAGGCAGAGATTGAAAGACAGTGTATGACCAATTAGTTCATTGAAAGTCATGAGAATTTATTTGCCACAAGAAAATTGACATAATAGAAAATGTTTTTATTCTATGTGTCCTCCTTCTTTCTCAATAACTGCCTTCACACGCTTCCTGAAACTTGCGCAAGTGTTCCTCAAATATTCAGGTGACAACTTCTCCCATTCTTCTTTAATAGTATCTTCCAGACTTTCTTGTAATAGTTTTGCTCATAGTCATTCTCTTCTTTCCATTATAAACAGTCTTTATGGACACTCCAACTATTTTTGAAATCTCCTTTGGTGTGACGAGTGCATTCAGCAAATCACACACTCTTTGACGTTTGCTTTCCTGATTACTCATATGGGCAAAAGTTTCTGAAAAGGTATGGATAATAGTGTTAGGTATGATTATGACATCAATATATGTTTGGTTTCAAAACAATTGACGTAATGCCTGCTGAGAAAAAACAACTAAATGTTCATTGTAAATTTTGCTTCCCCACCCTGTACATTCTAAGAGTTGTTTCAAAAACAAGCTGCACATATAAAAATACAAATATTTAATCCAAAAACTCCTATTGTGACAGTAAAGATATTTGTAAATCAACTGACTATGCTCTACAATTACTTCCTTTGGATGTTTATCCACAGTTTTATATGCATATGGAAATCACAAATTGGTCTTCAAATAGTGGGAAACTTGTGTCTTAATGGACTAGACCAGACCTGGGTATTGTAAGGCCCGGGGGCCACATGTGGCCTGACAGCTGACCCTAACTGGCCCGCATGAGGTTATTGGCAAATTAAAAGTCAATACAAATATATATCATCATAATAGACATAACCAATACAGCGCCACTGCTTTTATTTTGAAGGATCTGCTAATTTACCGTTTTTTCACACATACTTTCTGTACTTGCTTAAGGCTTATGCACTGATTGGTTTGTTGGTCAGTTTCAGCCCGTGAAGATGTCAGCTAATGCCAAAAAAAGAAAGATTGATTCCGAATGCAGAGTTTTTAACAACTGTGACCGCACTGTGAACGCGCGGCCTCCGCGAATTTTCTGTGGACATTTGAAGTTTCATAGTCCATACAATTATCATCCTACATCATCTTACATGTGTGACACCATGTACATGTACCTGTATGAGTCCCACCGTCATAAAAGCTGAGCTTTATGCAGACCTGTTCAGTCCAGTACAGCTGACTTCCGGACTTTTATCTCCATCCTTCATTCATCAGACTCCCGTTTGTGCCCCTCAGTTGTTGTTTCTGTTCATAAATCAGTTTAATCCCTTCCACATGTGCATGTCAGTTCTATCCATACACATCCTAGACAGTAGACTGTGGTCAGTGACAGGAGAAGCAGCGCGAGTGAAGCGTCAGATTCAGAAGGACACATATGGGATGTGAGACGGCGAAAATGGATTGGATGCTGGACGGCCGTAATGGATGATTGACAGGAGGCTCAGTCAGGTTCAGCCAATTATTTTATTCGGACCGACTAAAATGATTGGTCAGACTTTTATTAGAAATATATGAGAATTAAACATTTTTGAGTTTCAATACCTGGTGGATTTCTTTTACATTTTAGTTTGACACACACTTATTAGGAGCATTTTAAGATGACAAAAGAAAAGTGTAAAAATGCCACATCATACGGTATAGCTTTAAGTACTTTTTTCATTGTCCGTATAACTTTCAGGTATTTGTTTAATTATGTACCCTTTGTCTGAGAGTAGCTTCTGCAGTTTCATTCTGTATTTAGTTTGTATTATTCTGAGACAGATGTGAGGAAGCAGTTTCTGAGTCACATGCAATGCAAAGAGCTGGGTTAATGTTTGATAAATAATATTATTGCAAGATAAACCAAAGCCTGCAGACTGTATCCCAGACAGTGTGGATAACACTATCAACCAAGAAACCAGTTACACTTATTTGGTAAATCCCAGCATTTAACATGCATGGTGAGGGTAAACAGGAAGTCCAACTGAGTGACACATATAGCCTAACACATACATTCATGTAAAAACTTAATGCTGGCTGACCTCTTGGCTTCTGTATCTTCTAAAACTGCTTTTCCCAAACCTAGGATCAGAATCCAAAGTGGGTTTTGGAACTTTTTTTTTTAATCAACATGAGCCTAACACGCCACTTTTAACTGGAGTGTTATCTGTACGCATTATAAGCTTTCCACGTGTATGTTCACGCGGCGTCAAATACCATGCGATTAGCAGTTAGGGTTAGGTTTAGGTTTAGGGTTAGAGGTTACGGATATGTAAACTGGAGATCTTGGTGTAAACTGACATGCAATCAAGTGGCATTGAATAACATGAGAAAGGTTGAAAATGCGTACGTATAGCACGCCAGATGCCATAAGAACTGGTATGACATACAATGCGATTTCATGAGATCAGCCTCTTTTTTATTGGGTTGCCAACTGGCAAGAGTAAAAATGCTAAAATTTAAGTACAAAGCTGAGATACTCGCATTTTACCAAATTATCTCCATTTGATGCTACTTTATATTTCCACTCCAGTATATTTGAGAGGGAAATATTTTATTCCACTACGTGTATTGGACAGTTAGTTGTAACTTTTTACTTAAAAATTATATTGGATATGCTTTGACACAGTATTATACTGTTAATATATCTAGAATTGCTTTCATAAATTGTAACATCATTTAAAATGCTCTTAGAAGTATTTTGGGAGACTTTTTTTTTCTCCTGTTGGTTTGTTTGTCTTGGACACTGGGTGCAATAGAACAGTCAGTAAAAATGCAAATGTCAAGGCAACTCATCATGAATTTTGTAGATAAATTTTAAGTACACTTGAAAATTTCCCAAAAATGTCATTTAATTTTTCTTTTGGGTCTGACCTGAAAAGGTTTGGCCCTGTGCAAAGAAATGCATGATACATCTGGTTCTAATTAATTTAGTTATAGTAGAGGATAGGGATGGGAATTGTTAAGAATTTAACAATTCCGATTCCATTATCAATATTGCTTATCGATCCGATTCCTTATCGATTCTCTTATTGATTCTCATTGGGTGAGGGAATAAAAGAGTACAAACGGGTGTGTTTGCATTAACTATCTTTTATATTTCCATCTGCACAGAGAATATTACATATACAGTATGTACAAATAATAATAACAGATGACGCCTGCCTGGTTTGGGGGGGGGTGCAGTGAAAGTGAAACTAAAGACTCTTTACTAATTCCTCTATTGCCACATTTCTACTACGTGGAACCAGTTCGACTCAGCTTGTCTCCCGTTGTTGTGCACCTCATTTCCTTTCCCTTCTTACCTTCGGAAACTTGTATTTGAGGAGTTACGTTTGTTGCCCGCACCGGAACCAGCCCGGCGTTCACTCTGCCGCTACATTCACAAGCGCTGCTAAGCAGAGTATCAAGTACGTGACATTTCTGTAAATGATTCAAATGCTGTGGACAAATGTTTGAGGATATTGGAGAGATTCCACCCTTTTGACGATATGGAAGCTTTGACAGTGTTCCAAGTAAGTGGACCTGGTGTCGTCTGTTTGACTGTTTCTGCCTCAACGTCATGTTGGCTACGTTCTGACCAAAACAATGCAGTGTATGCGTGATGTCATCGCGCATGCACAACGAAGGCAGAATCGATGAGCAGAATCGTTAAGCAGGCAGGCAAACGATTCCAAGGAATCGAGCTACTGGGAACTGGTTCTCAAAAAGAACCGGTTCTCGATTCCCATCCCTAGTAGAGGAGCACACGCACACATCGTGTTTGTCTTCATGTGGTTTTGTGAGCTGAACACTCACTATCTTGCACTAACTTTAAGTTGGACTAATGATCATCCATCGTAGTGTGACATTAATACAATATGATATGTAATATTATCATATTGTATCAGCCCTGAGTCAATAAATGAAAGAGATTAACATGAATGTTGGTTTTGTACCTCATGGTTGTTATTTGCAGAATATGTGCAGGAGCAAAGAAAAGGTGATGACAGTCAAACAGTCAAACAGCTCCAGTAAATTTACACCAGGAATACATTTTAATAATGTCTCTAAATTTGCCATGAATCTTAAATATTCATTGTCATTTTTCTATTAAAATGCACAAAAGCACCGTTACCATAAACCCACTGCCACGTAACTGTATTTGTAAAACCTCTTACTTAGACGAGGCCTGTCATTGTGATGGTTTAATGGCTATTGGTAGTTATACTAGCACCAGCTGATCTACTGTTTGACACTTCAAGTTCAGTTTGCTGTGCATCAGTTGCATCCATGTGTCTCCCCCTACCTCCCCTCTCCCCCAGTCTCTCTCTCTCACTCTTTTTCACTTCCTTCACTGGAAAAAATCCAAGTCTCACCAAGTGTATTTTTCTCATTTCTAGTCAAAATATGCCATTACACTTAAAATGAGACATAATCACTTGAAGAAAAAAATCAGAAAAAAAATCTTATTTCAAGAAATCTTAACAAGATCATTTTCACTTCTTCCATTTGCAGATTTTTTTGTTTGAATAAATTAAAAAAAAAAAAAAAAAAGTTGCAGGTTTAAACGCATGTTTCGTTATTTCTAACAAAAAAAATCTTCAGCTCTCATAGGTTGACAGTCTGCACTGCAAAACTCCAAATCTTACCAAGTGTATTTTTCTCATTTCTACTCAAAATATCTCATCACACTTAAAGTAAGATATAATCACCTAAAGAGTAATGTTTCAGTAAGATATAAGAACTTATTTTTAGACAATAGATCTTGAAAATCTTATTTCAATAAATCTTACCAAGATCATTTTCACTTGTTCCACTGGCAGATTTTTTTTTTTTTTTTTTAAATTCAAGATTATTATATTTTTTCTACTAATTCAAGCAAAAAATCTGCCAGTGGAACAAGTGTAAATTATCTTGGAAAGATTTCTTGAAATAAGATTTTCAAGATCTATTGTCTATAAATAAGTTTTTATATCTCACTGAAAAGTTACTCTTTAGGTGATTCTGTCTTGTTTTAAGTGTGATGAGAATATTTTGATTAGAAATGAGAAAAATACACTTGGTAAGATTTAGATTTTTTGCAGTGTTTACCCTCTCTTTTTAACCCCAACTGGTCAAGGCAGATGTCCATCCTCCAGGAGTCAGGGTCTGTTGGGGGTTTTTGCCTGTTAAAAGGACATTTTTCCTCACCACTGTCACCAGTCACTAGTGTTTGCTCCTGGAGGATTCTCTTTGGGTTTCTGTAAATTGGCTTGAGAGTCTGGTTTCAACTAGCTCTATATGTAAAGTGTCATGAGATAACTTTTGCTATGATTTGGCGCTATATAAATAAAATTTGATTGACTTGATTGCTTAATGTCAGTGACAACCAGAATTAGATGTAAAATTAAAAAAAAAAAAAAAGTGTATGAAGTCTATTTTTAGAGGGATGTTTTTAGATATTTTCAGAATAATGTCATGTATCTGAAGAAAAACGAGTCGAATGGTAATTTTATAATAGTAGTGATAACACTGGGTTACAAAAAAAATGTTTTTTGGAAGTTGTCTAGGTTTTTTCAACTGAATTAGGACCATTTTGCACCGCTAAATCCAAAAATGACATCTGTTTTTCTCAATCAGGTCAGGTTTTTTTGCTAATTTGATTTTGAAAAATTTGATCTTCTCACAAAATTGATTACATTTTTGTGACTTTATCAGTTGATTTTTTTATATAGTTCTCACCCAAAATAGGTTTTAAGAGAAAAAAAATCATTTTCGAACAGGATGTATTTATTATTTATTATGTATTCACTGCAGATGTAGCAGAATACGTCAGGCTTATTTTTGCAAGATCTTCTAGTCGAAGCCATTTCATTCACCTGTTACATTAAAAAAAATATTAATCATAAATTGGCAAAAGTAAAATCTTCAGAACTCGTTTATTGCAAGAAATATGAAAGAATTTTGTATCATATGATGTGAAAATGCCCATAAATGTAAACAAAAATGTTAAAAAGCCAATATGTAGCATAGTTCAGAAAGTTGACCTGATTGAGCAAAATGAATGTGATTTTTGGATTCAGCACAGCAAAATGATCCTAAATCAGCTCAAAAAACTTAAACAATAAATTTGTTGTTGACCAGTGTAATAATTACAGATGAAGTCCACTTGATGGTGCTGTGAAGAAAAGTTTAATGTTATCTTACTTCACACAAGCCATAAATTTAAGAACTGTCTTTTGCAGAAAAAGCTGTCAGTTAAAACAGTATTATGTAGGAGTATATCTGGTAGCTCTGCTCTGCTCAAATATTGGATATAGTGCCTCACACTAGCGTTAAACTTGAGTATTATCTGCATGTAGGTTAAACTCACCTTTAGAATAATTGGCATCAACTTATCCTTAGCTGCCTGCTCAAAATAGTAAAATATGACCTGATAGTGTCACTAAGTTGCTCCGTCACTGATCCAGCAGTGGAAGGGAAACTTGTAGGTGATCATCCTTCTTGAGACTTTACTTTCACCTTGCAGGGGAACTATGAGTCTTCTGGGAACACGAGCAGGGGCTTTTTGTCAACTTAAATCATCACCAGCTTTCAAAGAAACATTGGGCAGGGCACAGAAAGACACAGACAGGTTGATAGACATTTGTTTTTTGGCAGATGCAGAGTCTGGTATTGCACAAAAATTCCATTTTGTTTCAGAAATAAGGCAGCGTTTTTACTCATGGTTGCATTTATGCAAATCTGGGTGGATCTATTTGGTATGAAACTGTGTTTATGACTTCAAAAAGGCCATTTCTGTTCCTTTAATAACACTCCTCACTCAATCTTTTCAACCCAATATTATAACTTCTGCCTCATTACCTTCATATTACATTTTTAATCTAAATCATATTTCAGTTCACATCACAATACAGTTTTAAGCCCATCTGTATGATTGGAATCTGAGAATCTATGAATAATAGTAAATGACAAATCAGGAATAAAAGTAAAAATATTTATTTCATACATTGTCACTACTAACAAATTTAGGACAAATTTAATTTGAGGAACCCCACCCCACCCACAAAATTAACAAAACAAAAATAGATCTTGTAGTATACCCACTATGGCATTATAATATCATTTGGATCATAAGACAATTACTTATAATGGTCTGTCTGTGGTAAAACATGTTACATCCTAAAAATACAATTGTTTTATGTTAAACGGACACACAACATTAGTGACTTTTCCATTGGACATATGCACAAAACATTACCAAAATTTACTAAATGATGAAAAAACTGAAGTGCATAATGTCGGTTTTCCCATTAAATAACATATGCAATAATTTGTTTATTCATTATTGCAAGGTGACATGAGAAGTTATTCCATAAATATTGATGACGAACATATATATCATGTTGATTTACAGATATATGCATTATTGTTATTATTATTATTATTATTATTATTATTATTATTATTATTATTATTATTATATATTACCCCTCTATCCCGTACTAAATTAAAAAAGGATTCAGTTTCCTGGTGTGTCCATGTTTCTTTTAAAACTTGCTTTAAAACTTGCTTGTTGTAACATCCGTCAACATCTGTTTTTTTTTATTCACATGACTCTAGTTGCAGAAAAAGGTCTTTCCATTGCAGATTTGTTTGATATACCAAATTTGCTATGCCTAAAAAAAAACACCTCTTGCCAGCGCTAAAACTTTTCATCAAAAAACGAGAGTTTTGGTGAAAGTGTTGTTTTTCCATTAGGCACATTTTTATGTGCAAGTTATATTTGCGCAATTTGAGGATCAGTGGAAAAGCGACTATTAACTGTGATATTCAAGGATAATCCACCATTGTCAAGAATGTGGCAGTACGTTCTGAAGTGTCCTTTTTCAGGTTTACCCCTCCATTCAGAATAAACAGGACAAAATCAATAGGAAAGGACTATATATGTATATGTCAGGGTAGAGACTGCGATCTGGTAGGATCGGCGATTCTACCAGTAGAGACTCTGATCGTAGTCTCTACCAGTAGAAACTCCGATCAGAGTCTCTACTGGTAGAAACTCCGATCCTGCCAGTAGAAGGGTTAGGGTTCGGATTGGAGTTTCTACCAGTAGAGACTCTGATCGGAGTTTCTACTGGTAGAATCGCCGATCCTACCAGATCGCAGTCTCTACCCTGACATATATACTGTATATATATATATATATATATATATATATATATATATATATATATATATATATATATATATACACACACACACACACACACACACACATATATATATATATATATATATATATATATATACACACAGGGTGGGGAAGTAAATTTTACAATATTTTGAGGCAGGGATTGAAAGACAGTGTATGACCAATTTATTGAAAGTCATGAGAATTTATTTGCCACAAGAAAATTGAGGTAATAGAAAATGTTTTTATTCTATGTGTCCTCCTTTCTCAATAACTGCCTTCACACGCTTCCTGAAACTTACGCAAGTGTTCCTCAAATATTTAGGTGACAACTTCTCCCATTCTTCTTTAATAGTATCTTCCAGACTTTCTCGTAATAGTTTTGCTCATAGTCATTCTCTTCTTTCCATTATAAACAGTCTTTATGGACACTCCAACTATTTTTGAAATCTCCTTTGGTGTGACGAGTGCATTCAGCAAATCACACACTCTTTGATGTTTGCTTTCCTGATTACTCATATGGGCAAAAGTTTCTGAAAAGGTATGGATAATAGTGTTAGGTATGATTATGACATCAATATATGTTTGGTTTCAAAACAATTGACGTAGTGCCTGCTGAGAAATAACAACTAAATGTTCATTGTAAATTTTGCTTCCCCACCCTGTATGTGTGTGTATATATATATATATATATATATATATATATATATATATATATATATATATATATATATGTATATATATATATATGATATTTAAGACAATTTAGGATTTAAAACCAAAACTGTCAGTATTAAAAGCTACCTGACAAGAGCAACTCTGAATGTTTGAAACACAACCCACGATTAGCATAAATACACACTAATGCAGTCTCAGTGTATGGGGGAAATAAAAATGACACAAAACATTTTTTTAGTCATGTCAGCATGACATTATTTCAAATCAGTCTAGAGTCGTGTCCTGTCAATACTGACCTGGGATCTGTATTTCTCATGTATATCAGATTCGCCCTCGGAATTTTCCTGTAAGGTAATTAAGTCTAAAAATATTGCTACCTCACAGAACTTGAGAACTTTTTACGAGCTTCTAGGTCTCTAAGAAAGGAATAGAAGAAGTTCATTTGGGAGATTGAGTGACAGGAAGGTTTTATGACACCGTTAACTGTAAAGTCCTTCTGTAAGTGTAGGACTGTAACTTAAGGCAAGGAGGGAAAAAAGGTCAAAAACATACAACATCGTCACTTTTTATCCTGAAGCGTATTCATGGAGCTTGTCACTTAGAAGAGAAAGTCAGGACATCTCTGCTGCTTACAACGTGAATGTTGAACTCTGCGTCACCCAAACTTAGAATACCTACAGAATGATAGGAGATGTGAATTCTTTTTCCAAAGAAAGACAAAGAAGAATGTCAAGGAGAGAGAAATCTAGAGGAAAGGCCTCAGTTATGAATGACTTAAGCCAAATTTGACATCAAAATGTAAATATAAATAGTTATGCAAAAGATGCAACACAAAAACATTAAAAAAGAGTCTTGGGCTACATCCAGATGGCAACGCTCATGATATTTTGTTTTCTTTTGTGGATTCTAAGTTTCGCGTCCATACACATATCTTTTCAAGAAATATCTGCGTCCAGATGGACAGCCCTGGGATACATTAAAATCACACAAGAATGCAGTTAGCATGTGCATGAGGGCCTTCCAACTCTGGAATCTGTCACTGTTATTGTTGTTACTGGTTGTTACGTCTGGGGTTTTCTTCTTCTGGTCACATGGTACTATGGCGTCATTGTTTCCAAAAAGTGGTGTTCTGCTTATCCATATGGCAACGCGAGGGCAGCGTTGTGATATTTTTCCACTCTGGGACCCGTTCTTCAAAAATACAGTTTCAGGACACCAACAACACCAGTGTCATTATTTCGATAATATATGAATGTATTTGAACATATCTTACATGCCTTACACGCAGCTGACCTTCCATATCCGTCACAGAACCAGATTTGGGGCTGGCCGTTCAGGGTATTCAACCCAGGGCTTGGGATGCAGAAACCTCAAGTCCTGTCAGCTGCAAAGGCCGCAGGACTCAACAAACTAATGCTCATGCAGTGGGTCCAGGATCATCTCTGGAAATGCAGTGAGTCCGTTCTCCAAGACCAGTTCACATGAGCTAAGGTGGTCAGTAGGTTGGACCCCCCTGCATGGAGGTCTGCTCAGTTTCATGTATATACTGCATGTAATGACAATAAAGTGAACCTCGAGTTAAAAAGGGCAAAACACACTGCAACCAACTAAAATGTGACACTTAGAAGACACCACACATGACAAATACTGTACATTTAACTGATTTATTAAGCACAAATTTTGTTGGTAATTTATTTAACCCATAAAGACCCATTGATAATATTATTATTATATTTTACTTTTATTATTATTATTAGTACAGTTTTGAAATAAATTTTTTGATTTAGCCTTTTATAAGTAATTTATCATAATATTCTTATTATATTTTTATTTCATTTTTACTATATAATAATTAATTACTATTCTATGTATTTTGGGCTTTTTCTCTATTTAATTAATGGAACATGTAGATGTTCACAAAACCTCAGAGTAAAATTGGGGGATATTATATTAGAAACAGAGAAAACTTAAAAAAAAACTGACTTTTTCACCTAAATCTATTAATACATTAAATCTAAATTTTGTCCATCTACTGTCATTGACCCAACTCCATGGGTTTTACTGGTGAATAAATGTTGTAAAACATGACGGTGTTTCCACGTTCACCACAGAGCTTTTGAATGTCCAAATGGGTCATATCTTATGGCACCTCACTTTGTTTTAATTCTTTAGTTCTGGCTTATTTTAACGTGGTCTGAACCTATTTATCATTTATTTATCTATTGTCTTTTGTACTATATTGTATAATTATACTATGTTCATCGCAGGGCTAATGCACCATTAATTTCGAAGAAATCACTATCCTTTGGTTAAAACATTCGTTAATCCACTCATATTGTCATTCGCTATTTTCTTTAGATCATTCTCTCAACAATGATATTCGTCTCAATGAACTAGTTGAAACGGCATAACTTCGCTTTGGGCAGCTGTTTGCTCCAACCAGCGACTACGACAATCCAGTTGCTTTTCATCCTATAAGATTATCACAAAACCCTATGAAATATAATTGCGACTTCGTGCAGCCATTAACGCCATGTACCAGAAAATAAGTTCCATTCTTACCTTTAAAAGACGTATGATCAAAGTCGCTTTGTGTTATAATCCACACAGGCAGTTTCTTTGTCTTCTCCTTTCTCCAACCAACATAAGTTAAACATGCACACACTTCAATAGAAACCGGATGTTGTGATCAACTCCGCAAGGAGTGAATGCAACTCAGTAGCAGGTGTAAACATGTAAAAACAACTCCATAATCAACACCCAACAACTCAAAATTATTAACACTGAAAAGACAACACTACAGATTTTGCTGTGTATTTAAAGAATTTAGTGTAATCCTCCAGGAATAAACAGTGTGACTGTGGTGAAGAAAAACTTGGGGAAGAAGAAACCTTGAGCAGACCCAGACTCTTGGAGGATGGTCGTCTGCCGTGACCAGTAGAGAAAAGAGAGAGAGAAAAAGAGAGAGAAAGCGAGAGGGGGGTGGGGGCAGCAATATACACTATATTGCCAAAAGTATTTGCTCACCTGCCTTGACTCGCATATGAATTTCAGTGCCATCCCATTCCTAGTCTATGGGGTTCAATATGACGTGGGTCCACCCTTTGCAGCTATAACAGCTTCAACTCTTCTGGGAAGGCTGTCCACAAGGTTTAGGAGTGTGTTCATGGGAATTTTGGACCATTCTTCCAGAAGCGCATTTGTGAGGTCACACACTGATGTTGGACAGAAGGCCTGGCTCTCAGTCTCCGCTCTAATTCATCCCAAAGGTGTTCTATGGGGTTGAGGTCAGGACTCTGTGCAGGCCAGTCCAGTTCATCCACACCAGACTCTGTCATCCATGTCTTTATGGACCTTGTTTTGTGCACTGGTGCACAGTCATGTTGGAAGAGGAAGGGGCCAGCTCCAAACTGTTCCCACAAAGTTGGGAGCATGGAATTGTCTAAAATGTCTTGGTATGCTGAAGCATTCCCAGTTCCTTTCACTGGAACTAAGGGGCCAAGCCCAGCTCCTGAAAAACAACCCCACACCATAATCCCCCCTCCACCAAACTTTACACTTGGCACAATGTGGTCCGACAAGTATTGTTCTCCTGGCAACCGCCAAACCCAGACCCGTCCATCAGATTGCCAGATGGAGAAGCGCGATTGGTCACTCCAGAGAAGGCGCCTCCACTGCTCTAGAGTCCAGTGGCGGCGTGCTTTACACCACTGCATCCGGCGCTTTGCATTGCACTTGGTGATGTATGGCTTGGATGCAGCTGCTCGGCCATGGAAACCCATTCCATGAAGCTCTCTGCGCACTGTTCTGGAGCTAATCTGAAGGCCACATGAAGTTTGGAGGTCTGTAGCGATCGACTCTGCAGAAAGTTGGTGACCTCTTCACACTCTGCGCCTCAGCATCCGCTGACCCCGCTCCATCAGTTTACGTGGCCTAACACTTCGTGGCTGAGTTGCTGTTGTTCCCAAACACTTCCACTTTCTTATAATACAGCTGACAGCTGACTGTGGAATATTTAGGAGCCAGGAAATTTCACAACTGGATTTGTTGCACAGGTGGCATCCTATCACAGTTCCACGCTGGAATTCACTGAGCTCCTGAGAGTGACCCATTCTGTCACAAATGTTTGTAAAAGCAGTCTGCATGCCTAGGTGCTGGATTTTATACACCTGTGGCCATGGAAGTGATTGGAACACCTGATTCTGATTATTTGGATGGATGAGCCAATACTTTTGGCAATATAGTGTAAGTCTATTACAATTCTACATAACTCTATTAACTACTCTAACATGACACTAACGGGGCCCATGAAATAAATAAATAAACATGCAAAATGCACAAAAACAGTGGCCCAGTGTTAACATCCTAACAAACAAACTATTTACATATGATTAAGATGACCCCCAGCGCAAGACGCTACCAGAGGATATAACTAAAAGAACAATACACTTTTAAACTGTAAATAAATCCAGGTAAACCCTGGTGCAGGCCAGGCCAGACGCACAGGTCCTGCAGTCTAAAACAATGTGGAATAGCAATGGGGGCTGGTCCTGGTCCCGGTCTTCTTCCACAGTCCATTGTTGATGTCTCCTACGCTCTGGCTTCTCCATTGGTCGGAGGGCAGGGGGCCACGGCTCTGCTCCCAGGGCTCAAGCTCAACTTCGCTGTAAAATATGGGAATAAAGTAAGCATTGAACCCTCTCAAACCTTTTCAAGCAAATCACTAATTCTGCTATTAAACTAATGTGATTTGGATGTGGTTTGTTTCAGGGCAGGGTGATGTGTTTGGTTTTGGCTGTTGAAAACTGCCAAAAATTTTGGATGAGTTTTGGTTTGGTTTTGTCTCAGTTTCATTTAAAATTAATGAATTCTTCCAAATATACCTCAGTTTTTCTTCAATATATGTTTTAGCTTTATCTAAAACTTTTCAGAATATCTAATAAATCTCTATTTTTATCAGTTTTACTTCTGTTTTGAGTATTATTTAGGTGATTTGAGTGAATTTGGATGAGTTTTGCTTTGGTTTGTGTCTCATTGTCATGTAAAACTAATAAATGATTCTAAATATACCTCAGTTTTTCCTCAATATCGGTCTTATTTTGAGTATTTTTAAATAATATGGCAAGGTTTACATCAGTGTTTCATTAGTTTTAGTACTGCTATAAGTGTTATTTAAATGAATTGACTAGTTAGTCAGACTACTTAGTCTGATTTTGGATGAGTTTTGCTTTTGTGTTTGTCTCAGTTTCATGTAAAATTAATTATTCTTCTAAATATAGGTTAACTCATATTTTCTTCAGTATCAGTCTTAGTCTGAGTTTTTTAAATAATCTGACATTGTCTACATCAGGTTTTCATCACTTTTACTCCTGCTTTAAGTGTTATTTCAATGAATTGACTAATTTACTAGGTTTTTCTTAATATCAGCCGTAGTTTTATCTAAAACTTGTCCAATTATTTAATAAATCTCTTTTTTCATCAGTTTTACTTCTGTTTTGAGTATTATTTAGATGATTTGAGTGAATTTGGATGAGTTTTGCTTTGGTTTGTGTCTCACTGTCATGTAAAACTAAATAATTCTTCTACATATACCCTAGTTTTTCTTCAACATCAGTCTTATTTTGAGGCTGTTTAAATAATATGACAAGGTTTACATCAGTAGTTCATTAGTTTTAGTCCTGCTATAAGTGTTATTTAACCCTTTAAACCCTGAGCCTAAAATGGTCCGCCTGGACTTTTTTTTCTTATTTTGACTGTAAAAAGGTTAGAAAACACGCTTCGAGTGAATCCATTTGCCCAGTTTTCCAGAGCAGTTTTTTATTTCCAGATCTTTGAAAATCTAGCAATCATTTACAATTTACTCCACACTATAATATTGCTAAACTGGCTTCTTCTCCAGCTTCTAGTACAGACAGGAGTGAAATCACGTTGATGACCCAATAAAACGTGTCAGGTTTTAGAAACCGTTGGAATTTTTCCACGGGCGACACGGTAGTGCAGTGGTTAGCACTCGTGCCTCACAGCAAGAAGGTCCTGAGTTCGATTCCAACACCAGTTGACGGGGGTGGGACCTTTCTATGTGGTGTTTGCATGTTCTCCCCGTGTCTGTGTGGGTTCTCTCCAGGTATTCAAGCTTCCTCCCCCCATCCAAAGACATGCTTTGATAGGTTAATTGGTTAATCTAAATTGCCCATAGGTGTGAATATGAGAGTGATTGTTTGTCTCTATATGTTCAGCCCTGCGATGAACTGACGAAATGTCCAGGGTGTACCCCGCCTTCACCCCTATGTAGCTGGGATAGGCTCCAAGTGACCCCCATGACCCTAGTGAGGATAAAGCGGATTCAGAAAATGAATGACTGAATGGAATTTTTCCAATTGCACAAACAGTGAAAGAGTTACAGCATTCCAAACTGCATATGTGCAGGGTGTGTCGGTGATGACACATCAGGTTTTAAACATGTTATCGGATCTAAATTTCACAATCCGTAAATCTCTAATTAATATTCATCAAAACATGCGTTCTATATCATTAAATGTATAATTATAATCATTGTACATGTTCAGTTGGAGACGGTCACATAACTCCAGTGCTTTCAGACTCAATAGTATTAAGTGTCTTTCGTCCATTATGTAAAAGGTTCCTTACCTGTTGTTTCTGGAGTCCACCACCACCTCCTCCTTGTCCGCTGTCTCCAGCTCCTGACCTGGGCTCTGCTCCTCCTGTGGCGTGTTCCGATGGTGAGCTTCGATGAGTAGCTCATAGATGACGGTTCCAATCAGCGCACCCACAAAGGGGGCCACTGTGGGAATCCACCACCAATCACCTCCAGCCCTGCACAGACAGCGGTGTTATTATAGGGTTCCACATGTTCCACACTTTTACCATTTACATGTTCCACACTTCAGTCTAAAATTAATTATCTACTTACTTGAACACTTCTTCCCCCCAGCCTGCGATGAAGGTAAACAGCCGGGGCCCCAGATCCCTGGCTGGGTTGAGGGGGCAGCCACAGTTGGAGCCCATAGAGAGTTCAATGGTGAGAACCAGAGCTCCCATTAGAACAGGCGTGAGTCCATCAGGGAGCGGCCCCTGTCTCCGATCCTCAAGAGCCAGGCAACCGATCAGCAGAACAGCTGTAGCAACCACCTGGATTTAGGAGGTAAAAAGATGTTTCAGTGTGACTGCAACTACAGTTCTTCATACAAAAATACTCAACATTTATTTAAAAGGGTTCTATGTGGTATTAACCCTTAGGATCCATTAAAAAAAAAAAAAAAAAACATATTAAATTTCTGTATCAAGATTTCAGAAACCTGTCCGTATCATTCAGTTATGTGTCTTGTTTCAATAATGCGACTTTGGCATTTAAAGGGTTACTTTCCAAACTCTTACTAGAAGGGGGAATTCAAGTACCAGAACACACTTAAGTCTACCAAAAACACCAACCAAACAATGTAATGTATCCACAGACAGAATCACTCATTAAATAAAGTATAAAGCTCATTGTTTCCACACATCTGTATTATGGTATCATCAAGTTTTATTCTTCAAACTAAAACTATGGGTAATTATTTCGACAGTCGCTCAAAATAACACCGTCTAATAATCTTCACAAGTTGTGTCAGCCAATAGTTTACATTATAGCTGTTAGCTTAGCTCTGTTTTCTGTACAGTTTGTGTTGTCAGTAGCTGAACTAAAGATCAGTTTGGAATCAAATAAACAAAGTCAGAACTGCCACAGTTTAGTCTGAACCATGGATCAACAAACAGCAGCTTAGCCAAGATAATAGCATCACATAATAACTTTATACCTCCGAAAGCCTTGTAAACAGTGCTCGAGTTGAGGGGGGATCTGAAATATAAATGGTCAAAATCATCCTCCTTCTAAAACTGCCATTCCTCCTTTCCATCCCTTATGTCATTTTATCAATAAATGTGGTCTTCCTGCTATTTCAACATTTAGGGTGTTTTGAGCATATTGATTAACGCACTGTGGGTGAGAGGGCACACGCACATGCAATGACACAAAATGATTTCCTATTTTATTATATTATATTATTATACTATTATTATTATTATTATTATTATTGTTATTATTATTATTACTAATATGAGACCGGGCTGCTCAGCAAAACAGATAATGTTAGTCGAGTCTCCCACCCTCTGTGCTGTCATCAGCACAAATTATCTGTCCTAACATGATCAAATCCACCACCCCCCTTGAGTTTTTCTTTTTTGTACAACTCGGGTACTGCTCATACACTCACTCACGTAGAAGAAACGCTGACATTTCAGAATCAAACAGTCTTTTCATTAAAATTGATCACTTTCTCCACTTTCTTTTACTTGTTTCTTAGTGGTTCTCATCCTACCAGGCCACTTTGAAGGCCCTGTGGCATTTTCTTCAACATGTCAGTCCAGCAGAGTGACTCATTACTCCCTCTTGTGGTCACATCCATGTAAATACACTGAACAAAAATATAAACGCACCACTTTTGTTTTTGCTCCCATTTTTCATGAGCTGAACTCAAAGATCTAAAACTTTTTCTACAAACACAAAAGGCCTATTTCTCTCAAATATTGTTAATAAATTTGTCTAAATCTGTGTTAGTGAGCACTTCTCCTTTGTCCTTTGCTGAGATAATCCATCCACCTCACAGGTGTGGCATATCAAGATGCTGATTAGACAGCAGGATTATTGCACAGGTGTGACTTAGGCTGGCCACAATAAAAGGCCACTCTAAAATGTGCACTTTTACTGTATTGGGTGGTCCAGGGGGGTCAGAAAACCAGTCAGTATTTGGTGTGACCACCATTTTCCTCGCACAGTCCTCTTCATGAATTCTCTGAAACAGCTTTGGAGATGGCTTATGGTAGAGAAATGAACATTCAATTCACAGGCAAAAGCTCTGGTGGAGATTCCTGAAGTCAGCATGCCAATTGCATATTCCCTCAAAACTTGTGACACCTGTGGTATTGTGCTGTGTGATAAAACTGCACATTTTGGAGTGGCCTTTTATTGTGGCCAGCCTAAGGCACACCTGTGCAAAAATCGTGCTGTCTAATCAGCATCTTGACATGCCACACCTGTGAGGTGGATGGATTATCTCAGCAAAGAAGAAGTGTTCACTAACACAAATTTAGACAGATTTGTGAACAATATTTGAGAGAAATAAACCTTGTGTGCACACAGAAAAAGTTTTAGATCTTTGAGTTCAGCTCATGAAAAATGGGAGCAAAAACAAAAGTGGTGCGTTTATATTTTTGTTCAGTGTAAATTCAGTTCATATTGCGACATTAGCATCTTTGACAGAACTTCACAGCTCTTTATTCTAAACATTCCAATAACAGTTTTGAATCATTTTTAATATTTGAAAGTAGAAATACTACATAAAGCCCCTTTATGGTCATTGCAGACTCTAAAATTTTCATGATGTGCTGCACAGACTCCAGACAAAGCCTCAGTTAAAATGTAGGACAAGCAGATGTGAGTGACAGATCCTTACCTGATCCACGAGACCTCCCCAAAAGCTCAGGTGGTCTGCTGGGTATGAGCAGAAGATCTCGGCGGTGGCACTGGGGCCTGCCACTAACAGTTCACCTCCACTAAACACCTGGATGGCATCTGTATCCACATAGAGACAGAACACATTTAGGGCATTCTGGGAAGAAATTCAGATTAAACATCAAAATCTAGGTGTGAATGTGAGAGTAATTGTTTGTCTCTGTATGTCAGCCCTGCGATGAACTGGCGACATGTCCAGGGTGTACCCCGCCTTCACCTTTAAGTAGCTGGGATAGGCTCCAAGCCACTCCCATGACCCTAGTGAGGATAAAGCGGGTTCAGAAAATGAATGAATGAATGAACACAAAACCAAAAATGTTACTACTGTGTGTTGTAGACTTCAGTCTCTACCTAATACTTTATTGTGACAAATGACGTGTTTCCATCATTACAGACATTGTTTTGAGTCAATCCCATACATTTCACCCTGCTGCAGAAAATACCAGCTTCCCAAATACATACTGTAACACATTTATGGGTGGATTAAGAAGGAATTCAGGAGTAACCAGAACTGTAACACAAAAATAGGACCAATGGCCCTGTAGCTTACCGGCCAAATTAAAAGCTTTGGGAAATGTATCCAGATGCCATTTATTATCACCCAGTTGTGTGTATTTATTATATTACAGAAGTAGCGATAATGACTGAGCGATGACATCACTGGGAATCCTCTTCTGATCACGTGAACGAGATTATTTCTAAACAAATAAGATGTGCGAAGGATCACACCACGCATGTCCGAAGGAAGTACAGTCGGCAATTGGTTGTTGACAATAACGTGACCGGATTTCTTTACCTGAGTGACGTTATTTGTAAACAATCAAACAAGTGCTTCTGTAACACGCAGACATGTCAGAATTTGGATACCTCAAAACAACAAATTCAAATCCAGTTTAATGGTGCTAAGCGAATCAGCATGTGGCTACCATGTTTGGGTCATATTTCAATCAGATCTGTAAAAAATTCAAATTCCAACTTGATATCATTGATACTTACTGATTTATTGCATCGATCCACTTCCTATCTCTTATAATGGGGAAAATTTTCAAAGTCGCACCAAATCCAGAATCAGATCCAGATTGCAATAATTTCAATACCTTGTGTTGACATCATCATAAAGAAGCTGTATACCAAGTTTGAAGTCAATCAGAACTGTAGTTTCGGAGAAGAAGACAATTGAAATTTTTTCCCCATAAGAGCCCATGTTAAATTTTCCGTAAGTTCCCGGATCCAGAAGAAGATCCTGATCAGCATGTGGCCATTATTTTTTGTTCATCTCCCATCAGGGCTGTACTGTAGAAATTTACACTTGATATCATTTATATTTACTGAGTTATTCCATCTGTCCACTTCCTATCTCTTATAATGGGGAAATTATTCAAAGTCGCACCATATCCAGAATCGGATCCGGATCCAAAATATTTCACTAACTTTTGTTGCCATCATCATAAAGAAGCTGTATACCAAGTTTGAAGTCAATCAGAATTGTAGTTTCGGAGAAGAAGAAGACGATTGAAAGTTTTGTAAAAGACAACAGACGACAACAACGACGGACACCACATGATGACAATAGCTTACAGCCTATTGGCCGGTAAGCTAAAAGCACAAAACTCTAGGGCCCCTAGGCTGCCCCTCCCTGCCTGAATGTGGCCGAAATAAAATGTTACTGATACAAGAAAATAGCATAATGGTATAAAACTAGCAAAACTGAAATTAAAACACGGGCATGGGGGATATCTACTGGTTTTATACAATGCATTTTTGCACCTAATGTCCAACACACAGTATCCGTCTGTGTGTGATGAATCAATATAAATAAAGATCTCCTTCCCTTTTTGAATTGGATTACTGAAAAATAAATAAAGAAATAAACTTTGGTGATATTCTAATTTATTGAGATGCACCAGTATATTAAAGAGTCCCACAATATTCCTCCTCTGCACAAAATGATCTCCAGCAGGTGAACTCTACTGGACAAGAGGTTTCTAATGCTCTAAAAATAATACCTTCTATCTAATTATGTACTATGTAGAACCATTAAAACAGAGTTTACGAGGTGTTTTGACAGATCAAGTAAAGCAGACTAACAAAAACAAAACATATGGTTAAGATACAAACAAGATGATAATATATTTGACATATCTTGCTGATGATTGCAGGAAAAATGATTTCCAGTCATTGGATGCAGCCTGACCCCCTATGATAGCTCAGTGGATACATAAAGGTAAATATGTCACAACGATGGAAAATATGACTGCCATCTTATAGTTAAAACTACCCTTATTTATAAGAAGATGGACTCTTGTTTGTCTCTATATTAGCTCAGATATTTTGTGCTTGACATAAGCTGACAATCAAGGTGATTTTGTTTTGTTTGTGTCTTTCTTTTCTTTAACTTTTCTTTGCCTTATTGCGGTTATATGAGTGCTGGTAAGTTTAGTGACAGCAATAGTGTAAAAAAAAAAATGATAAAAGACAACTATGTGAAAAGCAAGAGGTTACAGCAACAAGAAAAAAATGTAAATGCAAAGTACATTTTCATTAAAGGATAAGATAAAAAATAAAATAAAAATTGTAGATATCTTACCGTAGTACTGGAGATAAACTGTTGCTGCGCCGAGAAAAGCTCCGAGGATGTGTGAAAGTGCATATAAGGGCAGCTTTTCCCAAGGGTGTCGACCCAAGATGCACAGGCCCATGGACCAGACAATGTTGAGATGAGCACCTGAGAGGAAACAAACATCATGAGTCCTGTGAGGAAAACAATATCTTATTTATGCAAGCATCACTGCTTACCTGAAACTCCTCGAGCTGCAAATATCCCGAACATTGCTCCCAGGGCAGAACCGAGCTGGATGGTCAGGTAGCTGCCGTGGGTACCCTCAGAGGTGACGACTTGGGCCGCTGAGCCAGATCCGATTAACTGCAAATATATGAAAAAAAAAAAAAAAAAAAAAAAAAAACCTTGGACCAATGGCCCTGTAGCTTACCGGCCAAATTAAAAGCTTTGGGAAATGTATCCAGATGCCATTTATTATCATCCAGTTCTGTGTATTTATTATATTACAGAAATAGCCCATGTTTTGGTCATATTCCGATCAGATCTGTAAAAAATTCAAATTCCAACTTGATATCATTGATACTGATTCATTGGATCAATCCACTTCCTATCTGTTATAATGGAAAAAATTTTCAAAGTCACACCAAATCCAGAATCAGATCCAGATCCAAATAATTTCAATACCTTGTGTTGACATCATCATACAGAAGCTGTATACCAAGCTTGAAGTCAATCAGAACTGTAGTTTGGGAGAAAAAGACGACTGAAATTTTTTCCCCATATGAGCCCATGTTAAATTTTCCATAAGTTCCCAGATCCAGAAGAAGATCCTGATCAGCATGTGGCCATTATGTTTTGGTCATCTCCCGATCAGGGCTGGACTGTAGAAATTTCCACTTGATATCATTGATATTCACTGAGTTATTGCATCTATCCACTTCCTATCTCTTATAATGGGGAAATTTTTCAAAGTCGCACCAAATCCAGAATCAGATCCGGATCCAAATAATTTCACTAACTTTTGTTGACATCATCATAAAGAAGCTGTATACCAAGTTTGAAGTCAATCGGAAATGTAGTTTTGGACAAGAAGATGATTGAAATTTTTGTAACGGACGACAGACGACACCGACGGACGCCGACGAACACCGCATGACAACAATAGCTTACAGCCTGTCGACCGGTAAGCTAATAAAAACAACAGTTAAGAATAAGTCTGCAAAAAAGACCTTGAGAATGTGCAACATTAGGCAAGTGAGTATTTCGACTGTATCATATTTTTTATGCAGATTTCCCAATTCCAAGCACTATAAACTTGAATGCTTGTTGGATTCAATTGTATCAGGTGATGTGCTTAAATTACTGCTGCGTGACAAAGGAATTCAAATGAACATCTTTTCTTTTTTTCACTTTTAGCAAATGTACAAAACATGCTGTTCTCCTAAGAAATAAATGAAACACAGGGCTTTAGCTATGATGTTCAAGTACAATTGTGATCAATATTGGATAAAAATATTTAAATGATAAGTTTTTCTGAACACAAATATGTTGTGACATGGGAACAGCAGTTTTTACCTTTGTTCAGTATCAGAATAAAAGACTTTGCTGGAACTAAAACACTACAAATATGCTAATAAACTTTTATTTAACATATATATTACAACTGAAGTTAAGAGCAGAGCATATTTGACAAATAATTGGATTGTACATAACTTTTCTATATTCTTGTACTGTTGAATAATTACTTCCTACAGATTTACAGACTTAAAATATCACTTATACAAGCAAGAAAAAATATTATTATTAAAGTTAATAGTGCATGTACATGTATGTCAGAAGTATAACTTTACATAATCAGTTATATATTTTTTTCTACAAGTGATACTGAAATTTTATAAACTAGAGTTCTTAAGGTAAAAAAAATGAGCCTATTTGAGAAATGACAGGTGAAACTTAAATTGTTGACACTGTTACAAAACTTTCCCATTTGTTATGTTTATTATCCTTTCCTATGCCGGGATAGTTCTCTGTCACTTTAAGGTGCAATGCATTATGGGTAACGTAGTAATAACAGAAGCGTACAGAGATCTTTGTCATCTCATCTGCTTACTTTCTGTCGTGTCGCACTGAAGTGTTAGTGTGCATCTTTGAATAACGTGAGTACATTATTATTTCTGTATTGTTGCTTCTGTGTGCTTGTTTTATGATGTCTCAGTGCTGCCATTTACCTGTGTTCTATGGAGGATATGCACATACGTCACTTCCCCCCCAGGCCATGCTCCTCTAAGTCAGACTGAGTGGCATAAACCAACCTGTTCAACATGACAGAGTATAGCAGTAAACACAGCAAGACCAGGAAAATGTGGACAGAAATGGAGTATCCTGACATCCAGGGTGTAGAGGATCATCGCTATTTTTACCTGAAACAAATATACAT